>NW_011888836.1:5241358-5289057 GCF_000151845.1 Pteropus vampyrus
CTTACTTTAGGTTGTTTGTCTGGGCTCATTCTTGTTTTTGGAGATAGGCCTGTAATGATATTAACTTTCCTCTTATGACTGCTTTTGCCATGTCCCAAAAGTTGATATGCTATACTATCATTGATCTCTTGATCTCTCTTTTTATTTCTTCTCTGACCAAGTTATTCTTCAGTAGCATGTTGTTTAATCTCCATGTATTTGTGGTTCTTCCTGCTTTCTTTTTGCAATTGATCTCTAGTTTCAAAGTATTATGATCAGAGAACATGGTTGGTATGATTTCAACTCTCTTATATTTGTTGAGACTACCTCTGTGTCTCAGTATGTGATTGATTCTTGAGAATGTTCCATGTGCACTAGAGAAGAATGTATAAACAGCTGTTTTGGGATGGAAGTCTGGGATGTCCAGTAGATCTGATGTGTCATTTAAGGATATTATTTCCTTATTGATTTTCTGTTTGGATGATCTTTCCATATCTGACAGTGGGGTATTTAGGTTCCCTACTTTGATAGTGTTTTGGTCTGTTTCTCCCTTTAGTTCTGTTAGTAATTGCTTTACACATTTTGGGGCTCCCTGATTGGGAGCATAGATATTAATAAGTGTTAAGTCTTCTTGGTACATGCTTCCCTTTATCATTATGAAGTGTCCTTCAGTATCTTTCCTTACCTTTTTTATTTTGAAGTCTATTTCGTCTAATATTAGTACCCCTACTCCTGCTTTTCTCTGAATGCCACTTGCTTGAAATATAATTTTCTACCCTTTCACTTTGAGTCTATATTTGTCTTTGAAGCTGAGATGTGTCTCCTGGAGGCAGCATATGGTTGGGTTTTATTTTTTGATCCATTCTTCTACTCTGTGACTTTTTATTGGTGAGTTCAATCCATTTACATTTAGAATGATTATTGAAATATGAGGTCTTCTTATAGCTATTTTACCTTTTGCTTTCTATTGCTTCCTTGTCCTTGTGTTTCTGTTTTCTTTATTTTGATTGGGATGTTATAAGGGCTTTTTGGGCTTCTAAAGATATCTCTAGGGAATTTGAGACCAAGATACTTGGTCCTTGACTTCAGTCACCTTCTTTTTGTGCTAGTTAGGTTAATACATGGTTGAGTGCTCTGAGGCCCCACATTTTATCCTTGGGTACATTTACCTATAAGAAAGCTCTTAACTGAGTCATCTCTCACTTCTTGGCAGAAGAGACCCTGGATTTTTAAAGTATAGTAGCCTTTTCCTTTCCTTCTAGTTATTCCTCTCGTGGTTTGAGAAAGATATGTTTCCATGTTCCTGGCTGTTAGTTCTGCAGTTTTGAGAGTGGTCATAATGTCGAGTATCAGAGACAGCAATTTTCTCAGAAAAAAAAGAAAAACTATGTTCGCAGAATTAGAAAAATACCCACAAACAAAACCCAAAAAAACAAGGACTCTAGGTTTCACTGCATTCCCCATCCCATTCTATATTAGAAGTGAAGCAAGACATCATGATGGGTTTTTCTTTTACTGAATATTTCATAATGGAAATCCAATTATTAAGGATACATGGTCTGAAAACTTTTTAGGTAGACAAATTACCAATTTAGTTTAATCTCTGAAGCTTCTGTCTTTACAGATCTTTGTATTCTTTGCTCTGGCTAAAAGACCCTTGGATTTTTGTTTAGGGATCCTGAGTTGGGTTTGTTCTCAGCACATCATTTTTCTGAAAGGCCTAGTATGGCATTACTTCACCCTATAGTCCCCACAGGGTCTGGGCAATGTTCTTGGAAACATCAGGATGATCTCACCCAGTCGGAAGAAGGGTTTCATAATAGAATAATGGTACTTCTCTCTCTCAGGCCATTGCACACTGCTAAAGTATATTGCTTCTTGACCTTTTGGCTGAGATCCTATGTAGAACAACTGAAATATTAGCTTCTTGTCAGCCTTATCACACTTGAGGCTATAATTTCTGACAGCTGTAAGAGATCTTGTGCTTTGTGGGGTCCCAGATGAGCCCCCTTGTGATAGCAGAGTTTGTCCAAATAGGCTGGATCATAAACTATCTGGTCCAATAATCCATGTTATGCTCAAGTCCTCACTATGATGTTGGCTGATTTTCCCCTGACTGGGTTGTCCAGACCAGGCTTGTATACCACCAGTGAAGGAGGCAGCTGATTTCATCTTTGCTATTTGAATGACTAGAAAAAATTCTTTCTCCTTTTGAGCTGAAATATGCCTCCCTAAAACACACTCATTACTCTCACTCCTTCCCCTATGAGTCTGAACACAGTAAGTTGAAAGTCAAATCCCTTTTTAACTATTTAAAGATAGCTACCATTATTTCCCCAAGTCTCGTCTTTGGGTTAATACTCTAGTCCCTTGAACACATTCTCTTGTAATTTTGATTCAGGATTTTTTTACCATGCATATCCCAGACATACTCTGATATGTGTACCCAGAGTTGAATTCAGTACTGAGTTCAATACTTTCTCATTCTCAATATTATTTATTTATGAAAGCACCATAAAGAGTCATTAGGTTTTTAATTGAATTATAACACATTTTTGACATATGTTGAGTTTGTTATTAATTAAAATTCCTGTCTCTTACATACTTACTGCCACTAAACTTGTACAGTTAATTTTTGAACTCGTGTTTATGATTTTGTACTTGTTTGTTCTAAGTTTTATTTGTTAGACTTGGTTCATTGTTCTAGCCTCTCATTCTCTTGCTAAATCTTGAGTCTTTTATCAAGAATATTTGCTGTCCTTCTTGTATATTTACCATCTACATATTTGTTGAACATGCCATCTATATTCGTGTTTTACTCCTTGGTGTTAGAAGGGCAGAGCTAAGGACAGAGGGAAAGTGAAAATGGAAATTACAGTCTATTATCGAAATAACCTTACTAATCATTGAAATAATAATGAGTTCTAGGTCTAACAAGCGGAACAAGCCCTTGTGTAGTGAACCTGGTGTGGTGGGACAGATCAATAATGTCTCTATAATCTATATTCCTTATCATATGACTTCTTAATTTAAAAAAGAAGTAAGAAATTAATGGCAGCCTTTAAAGCAGAAACAAAAAATATCCAATGGTGCGTGATATTTAAAAAAAAAAGATAGCCCACTATTCCATTTGAAGCTCTGGTCACTTCCTCAAACCTCAATTGTTATTGTATTCAAAAAACAAAAATAAACAAAAATCTTAGTGCAGAATACAGTAAACTTTTCAAAGTTGTTTCTAGATCATCTGGTTCAGTTAATTGGTGGCTAAGGATGTGATTTTGTTTAAACAACCCCATATGTATGCTTTCAACCCTTTCCCTTAAAACTAATTTCCATAATTTTAACAATGACAGAAACATGCATGTAAGAAATGGAAAGAAACTCAATCTCAGTTGGTACATTCAGACTGAATAAAAAGAAGGAGTGGGCTTCAACTCCTCCTTCTGGAGATACACTTGAAGGATGAGTTGAATTTTCCAGTTAGGAATGGATGCAGCATGACTCTTCATATTAAAGATTTCCAGGTAAGTTCAAGTAGAAAAAAACTGGAGCTGAATTCCATAAGGAAGTAATAATTCCCTTTCTGATTAACGACTGTCTGTAGGCAACACTGCCAGACAGACAAATTGTTGTATTCCATTCTAACTTCTAAAAAAAAATCTTTTCATCAGTCGGATACTTAAACCTATTTTACCTTAGTATAATTAATGAAATGCATGCCTGTATGAATGATCAATAATGGGATCACTGTCCTTTATTTTCCTTTTGTTTATGAAGTGTCATAGCTACATTTTTGGCTATGTTTTGTGATGTTATGACTTAGACAACTGCAAACAAATTCCTAGTCAAACTGCTGTGGGTTGTTTATAAAATAATTTTACAGTCTAGTTTGTTTTAACTTCCCATCCTCCTCTGCTACATGTTTGTCTGTCTGTCTGTCTCTCTCTGCCCTTCCCCCATACCATCATCATCGTCATCGTTGTCGTCGTCGTCATCATCATCATCATCATCATTTATCTCTCTCACATAATCATAAATAGCTTTTTCTAGTACAAATATTTTAATTATAATTTATTTGTGGCTGAATATTGTATTTTTGAAGCACCATTTATCCTCGAAGATTTTCTACTTTTAAGGCTTGGCTCATCAATATAACATACAGATGGGTCGAAGTCATTCCTACCCTTGAATACCCTCTGCTTTAACCACAGTGAACTCCTACCTCTTCTCCAAATGTTTTATTACGATATAACCTCCTCCAAAGCTTTGCATATGCTCTTCCCTTTGACTGAAATGTACCCTTTTTCTGACTCAATAATTCTTACCCGTTAAAATGAGGCTGAGTGCTTTCTAGGAAGATTTCTGCGATATCTAGTACTTATTTAAATGCTCTTGTGCTTATTTTTTACATATCAGGTGTCGCTATGTACTATAAATGTTAATTTCCTTTCTTTTTTTTTATTAATATGTATACCTATAGATTATGTCATATGTAATAGGTGCTTCTACAATTTTAGACATAATAGATGCTCAACAAATATAGTAAAGATTCTTTTTAAAGTAGGGGGCCTTCCTTATTGTTTAGACTAGAATCAGTGCTTGTATTGTATTTTCTCACAAAGCGCTGACCTTCCCTTTTGCAGAATTTTATTTGTAATTAGACACTCATTTGTGTAATTGGTGTCTTCTCTTCCCCTTGCTTATAAATTTGGGGGCAGGGATCACCTTTTTGTTTTTGCTTATTTTAATATTTAAAAAATTTTCAGTTACAGTTGACATTCAATATTATATTAGTTTCAGGTGTACAGCATAGTGGTTAGACATTTATATAACTTATGAGGTAATCCCCAACATCTTTTTTCCTTATTCATATCCCTGGCACAGTGCCCAGTGCAGGGTTATTTGCTCAGCAAGTACGGGTTAAGTGAATGATCAGTTGTGGATCTCTGTGAGAGATTTTTTAGGTTTTAGTTTAATGTCAGGGGTTGTAATGGCCAGGGGTAGGGGAAGTATGTTCTAGGAAAAGATTAAGAATGTAAGAGGGTTTCTTGGAAACTGCAATACTAAAAGATAGAGTGGGGAGAAGGCAGTAGAAGTGAGGATGAACAAGGACAGACAGGGCCCCGATGAAAAGAGTAGTATAAAGAGAAGGTTTATACCCTAAGTTGTGACTGTGGGCTGCTGTGATGAGGGCCACAGGGAAGTGGGAGGCAGGCAAGGTAGAGATAAGTTTGAGATTATGAATAAGTCTTTGACTTAAAGATTTTTTTCATGGTCTTAACAACTCCTCCTCCAAAGGCAGAATGGCACTGTAGAAAGAATTTTGATTTTGCTATCAGACAAAACTGATTGCAATATGCAGCTACAATACTTACTAGCTGTCTGACTTTGAGGAAGACATTTGACATTTCTGAGCTTCAATTTCCTCATTTGTAAGAAGAGGACAATCATATTCATCTTGAAGAATTATGTACAGTGAAATGAGAGGATGTTCATAATGCATCTAACTCAGTCCCTGGCTCAGAACAATTACTAAACAAATGGCAGTTGTTGTTATTAACCAGACTTAATTTTTATGGAACTTTGAAATGGTTCTGTTCCTGGTCCCAAATTGTTCAATATTCTTAATTAATGAGTTGAAAGCATTCTTATCAAGTTTAAAGATGGCACAAAACAGAAAAACAGGCTAACAAGCCATAGACATCTCAACAACTAAGAAGGATAGGCTAAAACTAACGTGATAAAATTAATAGAGACAGATTTAGATTCTTGCTTTTGTGTTTAAAGAATTATCTGAAACAAGAACAAGGAAGACATTGCTCAATAGTTTATAAGAGTAAAGCCCAAGGGTTTTAGCTGATTGTCAGCTTAACATAAGCCAACTAGGTGAGGGCTGCCAAAAAGCTCATGTGATCTAAGTCCATGTGACGGAAATAGAACATCCAGAAGAAACAAAGTAATTGTCCAAGTGTCCTCGTGCTGGGAAGATATCAGGGCAATATACTCAGTTCTTGGCCTGTGCTTTAAGAGAGATAGATCTAGAAGAAGGTTAACAAGAGGCTCAGCATTCTGGAAACCATGTCATATGAGCAATGGTCAAAGGAACCGAGATGTTTAGTCTGAAAAAGAGGAGACAGGAACGGTGCAGGGTTGAGAGGAGGGAGTGGATGGCATGGAGCATGCTGCAGCCTTCAAATGTATGAAGGGTTTTCATTTGGATAAGAAATAGACTTTCTCCACAGTGTTTCAAAAGATGGAAAAATATAATTGGAAATGGAAGAAAGAAAAATTTTGGTCAATATAAGTCAAAGTATATTTATTCATTGTAGCTGTACTCTCTAGCATTTATAAGCTCACTATATACGAGGCACTCTGCTAAGCTCTTCATATATAACTCTTCTTATTTATAACTTCTTTCATTTTTACATCAATTCCGTCAGATGGGTATTATTATCCTCATTTTATAGGTGAGAAAATGGAGGCTTAGAATGAAGAACTGATTTGCCCAAAACTACACAACAGGTTAAAAGATAAAGCTGGGGCTCTAACAAAGCCTGTGATTTTTTTTTTTTAGCCCTATGGTGTATTTTACCTAGGGTTTCCTGGGATACAGGACTTTCAGTGCTAAAACTAGGACAGTCCAGTTAGGATGGTTGATCATTTTAATTTCTTTAATTTCAAGCTGGAGGAGACCTTTGCTTCCTGGAAAGCTAGGATTATAGCTCAGTGCCTAGTTTTGGCTCAAGTTTCAAAAGCACTTCCAGAAAATTTTCAGTGTTTAGATATGGAAACAATCTGCTCTAAGTGGCAATGAATATCCGCTTCCTGGATATAATCAAACAGAGGCTGGGTGCTACCTGTCAGAGCTGCTGAGGATGAGAATTCTCTATTAGGCTTGTTGTTAGTAAAGACCATTTCCACAATCCCTTCCACCTCTGTCATTCTATGATTCAGACAGAGAAGACTCCTTGCTTGGACCTTGAGGTGGTTCCCCAGGCTCTTTTTCTATAACTGAGACCATACTTGTAGGGCAGGTTTGAGATGGTGTCTTAAGAAGCCTGGAACATGGACTCTTGCTTCTCTTCCCATAGTCATTACTTCCTGCTAAATGTAGCCAAAAGCCTGTGTATTAACGTTCTGAGATCTTTGCCCTCAGAGCACACATGCTTTGGATTTTTAACCCAGAGCTCTTCCAAGAAAGGTCCAGACACCAATTTATTATGTATATGTCATTGATGTGTTTATTCATTTAAAAATCACTTCAAACAGGAGAAACAAAACAGGTCTCAGTCCATCCTTTGGAATGCACTCCTCAGTGAAATTTCATTTCATCAGTAGTCTTTAAAGGCTGCATGGCTGACCGTTTGGGAGCCCATTAGTATTCTGAGAAAGATTAAAAACTTTTCTAGACCCTTAAAATTAGTCCTGTGAGTGTCTGTGTAGTGTTGCCCTGGAAAAGTCATCTTTTTTTTTCTTGTAGCCTGCAGTGGAGTAAAATTGACGTAGCATAAGCAAAGTGGGAAACATAACACTTTTGCCCCCACATGCACAAGGACATCCTTGGTGACTGCTACATTACCTAGAGAACCCAAGGAGCTGTAAGATTGCATTTTCCATAGGGAGACTTTTGTCACTCAGTGAGTTTCTCTTGTCAGTCGAAGGAGATGTCCTCTTGTCCCTGACAATTTTGTGTGTGAGGCAGGCTAACACAGGTGGTCCATACAGGGAATTCTCAATGGAGAAAACTGAAAACAGAGCAAAATTTATAAAGAAAATATGGAAAACTACAGAGGTCCACATTTTATTCACTGTATGTTCTTATTCTATGTATATCTTCCCTATGAGGGCCTAAGCAACATACACCAGAGTCATTTTTTATTTAAGTCTAACACTGCTTATGTCTATTTTCTTATATGCTCTGCTGTTTTTTTCTTGACCAACAGCCACTTTTATTGAAGACTTAATACAGTCAAACACTGTATTAACTAACTGTCTTACTTTATTCTCTTATTTATTCCTCACAATAACTCTCTGAGGTAGGCAATGCCATTCCCCTTTTATCAATTAGAAAAGTGAGCCTCAGGGAGGTTAAATATCTTGTCTGAAGTCACACTAGCAGTAAATAAAAGAGCTGAGATTTGAACCCAGGTCTATCTAAAGCCCATTTCTGTTCACAATGCTACTCTGTTTCAATATGACCTGAATCTGACCTGCCCAAAGCCCACCATAAATATAAAATTTTTTCAAGACTTCTATCCCTAGTACTTGTGGTAGATCATTACCATCTTTTCCACAACTTACTGTCACAAAGATACTCTAACCCTTAGACCTCCGAGAAGCCTTCCTTCACATCAGAACCTGGATCCTTACTGCCTAAAGACTTTCACTCCTTGTCTATCATGCAAGAGTGCCAATCCAACCAGATGTTTTGTTGTACTTGTTTTTTATATTATTTATATTATCCTCAGTTTCCTCTTTCTTAACAGAAATCTTTTTAAGCCACTTGTCTATTTTTTGAGGGCTAGTTTAGTTAGAGCCCTAGGTAATGTGACTTGTAAGTTCACTTCTCCAAGCCTACATAAACTGAAATATGTGGTCATTTAGGGAAAACAAGTAAACAAATGAGGGTGTCCTGAAAGCATCTTTCCTTCATGGAGTTCCCATTCTTCCCTTGGGATATCTCTTGTGTATGTATGTGACACATGACAAGTCAGACCACATGTAGGGGCCATCGTTAATCTGAACAGGTAATATGAGTAAAATATAATTACTCTTTCATAGAATAAATGTAATAATGAATAGAGATGCTAAGATATTCTTAAGGTGGAGGTAAGAAGAATTCATCTGCCAGCTCTCATCTCGTTGGTCAAGGTTTGCACCCAGGGGTGTTAATGCCCTTGGTCTTATGGGTTAGGCATGTGTGGCATTGAGCAGGTCCCTTGGTATCTCAACCTCCCAATGGCAACAGAAGAGCCATAGGATAGGAGGCAAGAGGCAACTGCCAGGTC
This sequence comes from Pteropus vampyrus, assembly GCF_000151845.1. Classification (NCBI taxonomy): domain Eukaryota; kingdom Metazoa; phylum Chordata; class Mammalia; order Chiroptera; family Pteropodidae; genus Pteropus; species Pteropus vampyrus. Next base: position 5,250,346 of record NW_011888836.1, read on the forward strand.
TAAGATATGATTAACATGACCAACAGAGGCTGAGACCAAATTTCTTCAATTAGTCTCATACAGAATTTAATTAAGACTGTTATCTGTCTATAGGACTTCAAGCAGAAGGATAGGGCCAACCTGCAGCATAGACTCCAACAATGCTCCACAGTGTCCTGGACTCGGCAGACTGAGCACGTTCTACAAACCATCAAGGTCTACTTCAGAAAGCCTGAAGTAGATGGTTTTCTCCTGGAGTCTCTGTATTGACTTTTCCACTTGGCCCACAGCATTAGTGCAGGAGTAATAGGATGTATTCAGGATTGACAGGCTCTGCCTTGGCCTGTGAGTAGGAAGTCTAGAGTAAATCTCATCATTAACAACTCTAGTCACTAAGCTGAGGCTGACTTGAATGCCTTCAAAACTCAAAGTGTTGTCACTGATCTCTTCAGCTAAAGCCAGGGGGCACATTTCTTATCACCTTTTCTAATTGGATGACTCCTATCTGGAGGGATAAACACCTACAGTATGTGGATAAACAATGAGTCAGTTATCCCTCTGGAGACCTTCCCCAAGTAACTAAGGGTGGTTATGTTTTCAGAGAGATCTCTCAGATGTCTAAAGATAGCATGATATATTGCTGATATTTCCTCAAACCCTTGAAGATGCTTATGACCAACTCTAGGGTGTATGTTGCTGTGGCCTTTGGGGGCAGACAGATTAATGTCTGTCATCAACACAGGTATAGTCCTGGGGACACATATGTTGCCTCTGGAAAGAAGGTTTATAATTATTAATATCCACCAAGTGGGACCTAAATTATTTATGGACATAGATTGACAGTGCCTTCAATGTGGCCTCTCAGCAGGCTGGTAAACATTAGAGCATTCAACTGATTTTGGATAATTGAGTGTGCAATTCTTATCTTTGGAGGGACTGCCTGTGGGCAATTAGTCTGACCTGTTCTATTTGTCCATGCTACCAATTGTGTGGTGTTTGTTTGTCCCAGGAAATTATTGAGTGATGGCTATGAAAATAGGTGTGGGAGAAATATCAAGAAGTGTTGATAGATGTTTTGAGTGGAAGCAGGAGCTGGGGCTATTCCCTGTTTCCAACTGTGAGTTTAAAAAGACTTATCCACTGGTACCATGACCCAAGGCTGAAAAGTGGACAAAATAATACAAATACCAGGCTTTGAGGATACATATGCTGTGTTCTTTCTATTCTTTGTTTCTCCACCCTGTTTTGCCACGGATGTTGTTGCACTGATAGGAAGCATACAAACATTTTCTAAAACAGTTAAAACATTAGCTCAATTAATTTCTGACTACCTCTCTGGAGTGTGTTCTAACTGACTTCTTTAAAAGCATTAATAAATGTTTTCAAGTTTACAACTTGTGGAAAAGGAGGAAGAGAATGAAATGTCAAATAATATCTTGAAGTATATGAAACTTTAGTCTTTGGGAGTTACCGTTACTTTGGATACAACATTCTTAGTTAAGTGACACACTGAAATCCTACACTTTCTTTCCAGGGAGCAGGCTAGGAAAACATTCTGTGATGCAATAGGCTGTTTTTTGCTGAAATGTAGCCCAAGTTTTGGGAAATATGTTATGTGTTAAATAGTTGGGACTCCTGGGATGGTGATGCACCAAACCATCTGTGAACCAAGACTTATTCAAGTCTGGCTCTGAGAGACTCAGTTTCTCAATATGAACAACCTAGAAGATAGTAATTCTCTACAAGCTTATTTTCCTAACTGACTGTATTTGTACATACTATTTGAAAGTTTATTCTTTTCTTTTATTTCAAGTGTGTTCATAATTGCTTATTGAAGCATTTTTATAATGGATGCTTTACAATTCTTATCAGATAATTCCAACATCTGTGTCATTTTGGTGTTGGCCTCTGTTGATTGTCTTTTCTCATTCAAGTTGAGATTTTCCTGGTTCTTGGTATGAGTAGTGATTTTCATTTGTATCCTGGACATTTTAGGTATTGTGTTATGAGACTCTGGATCTTATTTAGATATTCTGTCTTAGTGGAGGAAGGAGGTCCTGCCTTGTTACTGCCAAGTGTTGGTGGAAATCCAGTACCTCACTCCCCTCTGTTGACACTCCAGAGGGAAGAAGACTCTTTGTTATTACTGGGGGTGGGTGGGGTCAGGCATCCCCATAGGCTTCTGCTGACATCATCCTGGCTGAAAGGGAGAGGGGTTCTCCTTACTGCTATCTATTTACCTTCCACTGACACTGAGGGGAAAAAGGACTTACTATCTCCAGGAGGTAGTGAAACTCCTGGCTTCCCAGTCAGCCTCCTCTGACACCACCCTAGCAGGTGGCTGGGCCATGTGGCAGTAGCAGAATTCCATAATATAACTAGCTCTCATCTTTTCTTTCTTTCTTTTTTATTTAAAAAAAATTGACATATACACAAAAGTAGAGAGAAACGTATAATGAACTCCATATACCCATTATCCAAGCTCAACAATTATATTTTGCCAGTCTAGTTTCATCTGTCTCCTCCAAACTTTCTTCCTCTTGCTTATGTATTTTACAACAAACCCCAGATATTATTTTATTTGGTAATACATATTTCACATGGAATTAAAAAACACAATCTCAATTTTATTATCACTCTTAGCAAAATGAATAACAATTCCTTAATTTCATTTTATATCAATCTTCATTCAAATTTTCATGCTTGTGTCAAAAAATTGTTTTTTGCTGTTGGTTTTTCGAACTGTACCTCCCATCTTAAAAACAAACAAACAAAAAAACAACAAACAAACTCTCCTCTCTTGGTAGTTGCTGCTCATTTTTCTACTTCCCTTTATGAGAAAATTCTGTAAAGGAGATGTCTAAACTTACTGTTTCTCATTGTTTACCTCTCATTTTCTATTCTACTCACTTTGATCAAGATTTTGTTCCTGTAAGTTCAATGGAACCACTCAGGGTCACCAATGGCCTCCATATTGTCAAATCTAATGGTTCTTCTTCAGTATTTACTCAACTCCCAAGCAGCTGAGAAAGCTAATGTTTTCCTCCTTTTGGAAAACTTCACTTAGTTTCTTGGACAGTATGCTCACCTTGTTTTCCTGTCTCACTAGCTGCTCCTCCCCTTCTTGATCTCTAATTTTTGGAATACTTTAGGTAAATACTTCATCTTCTTTTCAGTATATGCATGTCTATCTTCAGTGATATCCAAAATTAATGAGTTCATCCCTAACCTTTACCCGCTCTCCAAGTGATATGTCAAACTAGCTATATATATGCTTCTCCTGGATAGCAAATAGGCATCTTAAACTTTACAGGTGAGGACACTGAGGACTTGCCAAAGTCTCTTTTTAAGTTGATCACTGAGCTAGGACTCCACTGCTATCCTCTAGCCTCCTAGTCCAAGTTTTACTACATGACATTGCCATAAGGCCCTGAGAATTCTGTTAATCCCATTCCCTGCCTGTTGTAAATACAGAGCTTGCTGCGTGTTATTTCACATCTTTAACAATAATGCAAGCCGGCTGGCACTTCCCAGGATTTCCCAAAGGGGAGAGGAGGAGCAGTACACCTCTGCTGGTTTCTCCTCTGAAATGGAGACTTTGCAACGTCAGCCACTGTACCATTGTTGGACAACAATATGTGTCTCAGAGGCAAGGAAAAGTTCCCACACTCTGTGCTTACCAGACGCCTGGCTGGTGAGCTCTGGTCTCCCCGTTACTCCTGGGTTCCTTGTTTCTTTTTCCTCTCTCTTTGTTAAGTCATCTATTCATGACTGGGGCAAGATGCCATGCTATTCTTTCTCGATTCTGGATCAGTCTGTTATTAGCTATTCTCCTTGGGTGCCCTATTCATGAAAACCTAGCCACCTCGGTTGCAGTAGGTAATTTCCATGGAAAAGTGCAAGGCACATTTTTCCTGCTTGGTTTGTGCCTTTCCTGTGATTCAGCAATCTTCAGAAGGAGATCTTCATCATATTATACCATCATGGCTTGTGTCTGTGGATCCGAGGATGCTAAATCCAGTCCAAATTTTGTGGACATACACTTGAAACCTATATAATTTTATTAATCAGTGTAACCTCCAATAAACTTAATTTTAAAAAAGCTAAGTTGCATCAAAGTGAATCTGTACGGTGGGGTTTGCCTGAAGAGACCTGAAGATGAAAATGTTCTTGTGATAAGAGCAAGGTGGTTCAAATGGTTAAACAAGTGATGTGCAGGTCACTTTAGGTTAAACTTTAATTCTTACTGGGTGTATCTTCTCCCCTATACCCCACTCCCACCCCCAGTTCTAATATTTTTCTAGAATACCCTGATTTCTGGACATCAATTTCTCCATTCGATAACTGGTGCTCAGAGTAACAGCCAACTTGATAAAAATATGGGGTTTGTATTGTGCTTTTAGCAATTTTTAGAAGGCAGCTGAATCCAGGCAGAGCATCCTTTCATCTGTAGAGCTTAAGTGCAGGAAGTTGGGAGGTGGGATTCCAATTTATTTAACATGTGCTCAATCGTTTTGTCTGTGAAGTCATATTTTTTTCCCAGCTCAGGATACACACACACACACACACACACACACACTTGTGTGTGCGTGCGCGCATGTGTTTGTAAATGAAAGAACTGAACTGAGTCTGAAATGCCTTTGTCAAATCATCAGATAAAGTGGAAACAGTATAGTATTGTGATTAAGAGCACAGAATCTGGGATTTAGAGCCAGAAAGACCTGGTCTCAAACTCTTGCTGTTCATCTTGCATGCTTTTTGATTTGGAAGAGGTTACTTTTTTTGGTCTGGGTTTCCTTATATGCAAAATAAAGTTACTAATAATATCATAGGGTCAGCATGAGGATTAAATAATGTATATGTATATAGAAATGTATAAAATGCTTAGTATAGTTCTGATATATGGTTAGGTGTTCAATAAATATTAGCTATAATTATAATTATTAATGCCTTATAATATGCCATAGAATCGGAAATAAAACAGAATTGGATATTTTCTAATATACATCCTTCTCTTTAGAATTTCACTGGTGTTTCCTATCTCTGCCCAATTTCATAGTTTCCCCAGAAAAAACCTCTCCAGATAAAGATAAGTTCATAGTGGCCCTTTGAAGGAAATCTCTTTATTGCTTGGTGGTCTTTTGGGAGACTCTTGCTGGAAGACCTCAGGTCATATTTCTATTTTATACACCTTAGATTAAGCTGTTTTTGAGGATGTAAGAAGGGCACAAGTTATTGTGTGGGATTTACTCTCCCCCATTCATCCTTGTAAAAAAGTAAAATCAACCTAAAATGAATGTGATGGTCACTGGGGAGAGAAAAAGAAGCATGAAAAAGGGTGAAGAGGAAAAGGAATGTGAACATGGTAGTTTACCAGTTTGGATTGAATAATGGTGCTCAAACAAGACAAAACTTTATTTATGTCATGTGGAAAAAGTTCTGGGGAAAGGCCCATGGTTAGTATGGTACTTCCTGGTCTTCTGTGACTGGACTCTTCATATTTTCTTTCTATCATCCTTAGTGTGTGACTGTAAGTTCTCTTTATGGTCCACGATGGCTGCTTGAGTCTTCATGTCCATATTCTTTGGAACATGATAAAATATATAACATACAGGGTGCCAAGTTAAGTTTTAATTTCAGAATACTTTTTTACTGTACGTCCCAAACTGCACAGGACATACTTATGCAGGCATACCTCATTTCATTGAACTTTGCTTTATTGTGCTTCACAGATGTTGCACCTTTTACAAATTAAAGGCAAGACCCTCCACCAGCAAAAATATTACAACTTGCTTTATTACAATAGTTGCTTTATTGTGGTGGTCTGGAATCAAACTTGCAATATATCTAAGGTATGCCTATACTAAAAAATTATTTGTTGTTTGTCTGAAATTTGAATTTAAATAGACATCCTGTGTTTTTGTTTGCTAAATCTGGCAACCTGATACATTCTAGGCAGAAAGAAGGAGGAAGAAGGGAGGGCAGGAGGTCCCAAGGTCATTCCTCCCAATTGAGTAAGCTCCTTATACAAACTTCCACTTACATCTATCTCACTGGTCACTGTAAGCTGCAAAGGAGGATGAATGGATGCCTAGAAGAAAACTGACATTTTGTAATTAGAAGAAGGAGAGGATGTGTATTAGATAGACAACCAGAAGTTTCTACCGCTGGTAGAAATTTATTCCAATGCTTTTGTCAGGTAGATATTTGTAGGGATCTCACAGTATTTTTAACTTTCTTAACTGGGGACACCTTAGAATCTTCCTTACAACCTCTCTACTTTCCACCAGGTTAGGAATGTTAGATGCTCCAAAGCAAGAGCCTGAGGAAGTTGTCTATCTTTCAAGAGAACTACTTCAGATCCTTTTTGTAAGATAGAAATTAATAGTAATAAAAAAACCCTTAAGGATTTTTTAGGAATGTCTCTAACTTTGAGGAGAGAAAAGAATGTATTTTGGATATATGGTTTTGGGCTCTGTGCTAAATATTGATCTATTCCATATAGTTTCACCATCACAGCATTTTCTGAGATATAAACATGACACCCAAATAAACAATGACCTTACAATAGTTTAAAATAAATCAATAGGATTTAATCCAATGAAAAACAAAAATTAAACTTTCCAATCTACCATACTTTGTATTTTCTTGGCTCTTGGGATAAGTCAATTTATGCTAAAATATTTTTTTCATAATAAGAATTAATTTATTGTTAAAAAGTAAAGGAACTTCTATGTACCACAGGAGGAGATATTCAATATAGTCAAAGGAAACACTAGTCAGCAAACACAAAAAGAAGCTCATAAAGATGGTATATCTGAGTCCTTGGAGAGCTCATGTCTACAAACAACAAGCTTTATAAAGAATTTTGGCAAGAGATACAGAGGTGACGTAATATTTTGGTGGTGAATAATCCACATGGTAGTTTTGATGTTGGATAATACCATACTCTGGCTAGGACTAGGCAGCAGCAGTGGCCTAAGGATAACACAGTAGCACCCTTCCTCCATAAGTGGTGTCCCAATAACAAAACCATGTATAGCTGGCCTAGAAAAAGGAGGAATACAGGGCTGGGAGACCCAAAAGAGTGTCTGGTGGTGAAACGAAGCAGTTAGTATATCTGAAGCATCGCTCTAAACAGTGGTCTCCAACCTCCTTGGCACCAGGGACTGGTGCTCCTATGAGATTCTAAAGCCTGATTATCTGAGGTGGAGCTGAGGCAGTGATGCTAGTGCTGAGAAGCAGCAGCAAATACAGATGAAACTTCACTGGCTCACCTGCTGCTCACCTCCTGCTCTGCAGCCTGGTTCCTAACAGGCCATAGACCAGTACTGGTCTGCAGTCCAGGGGTTAGGGACCCCTGCTCTAAGAGGACTAGGCAGAGAAACAAACCCAGATACTTGCCCTGGTATCCAGGGGTTTTCTTAAGATCTTTAGAATAGTGACTAGAACTTTTTACACTGTGCATTTAGCCTTTCCTGAGGATAGGAAGATGCGATTAAGACACGATACTGGTTTGGACAAGGGCCAAAGAGGCACAGCATAGTGGTTAGAAGTAGGGAAATTCTCATTTGCCTGAGACTCTGCCCTGGGACATGGGACTTTCAGTGAAACCCTGGGACAGTCCTGATGACCTTATGAAGGAAGAGGGTGTTTGAAGTCACAGGTGGACTTTGGGCCCAGTAGGTCTAACCAGTGAAGAATCATCAATTATCAGAGTTAAAAGGGACCTCAGAGGACGGCTGAGTAGGCAAAAATTTTAACTCAATTTAGATCTCTCTAGACAACCCTTAACTGGCTGGCAGTCTCTTCCTGAACATTTCCGAATGGTTTGGCTTTTTAGCTATTATCATGCTACCAGAGAATTTTTAAGATGGCAGGTTGCAAGAAAGAAGTCTCTTATTTTGATCAATCCAGGAGTAAAAGTCTCTTGTACACATTTGAGTCCTGAATAACTAAGCATCTGTTCATTGTATTATAATTACTTAAATTTCAACTTCAAAACAGAGGTGCCTGGCAAGATGAGAGGATTTATACCCAGAAGTTGTGGGTTTGAGGTCCTGTTCCATTATGCATGAATTCTTTGACCACATTGGAGGAACAGAGAGATTAGGTGACCGATAGAGCAAAGCATGGCAACAAACTAGAATCCATGCCCCAGAAAACCAAGCCCTCAGAAAACCAATTTCCTCTGACTAAGTTGCTTTATAAACTGAAATTCCCTTGATGTGTTGGCTAACATAGTGCTAATGTTAAAACAGAAATCTGGGGATCCTACTGATACTCTTCAAGCTATCATGACACCAAAGAATTTAAAGAGGCCCATATCTTGATGACATATCTTTTCAGCTAAAAAAAAATGTGCATATTATTACTTTGCATGTGCAGCCCAGCCTGTAACTTCTCAGCTCACTTTAGCAGTCCCATGACTGACACAGATGTTATTGCTCCCCAATTACAGTGTTTTCTGCTTGGAGGCATCTTGTCTTCTGTAATATATCATGAACCAAAGTCCCAGTGCTAAACATTAGCTAGTAATTTATGATCATACCGTCTGAGGCAGAGAGGGCAGCCATAGCTCACTTTGGACTTGGAAAAGCACTCCAGGTTTTCCCTCAGCTCTTTTTTTTCTCTTTTCTTTTTCTGCATATGCTCATTACTATATCTTTTCAATTTAGGGATGGCCTGGATCCTGCCATGTAAATCAAAGAAGAGAGGGTCTGACTCAGCCGCCTAGCCTGAGTCACCTGGAACTCATTACGATACAGGATCATAAACACCTCCATTTTCCCTTCAGAGAGAGACCAGACCCACTGAAGTTAAGCTACCTGCATAAGAGTTGAGTGCGATCAGCTGTACTTAATCTTTAAATGTCCAACCCACTGATAACCTTTGGTTTGCTTTGATAACTACGAAATAAATTCTCACTGCATCGGATACCAACATTCTGGTTTCTATTCAAGGCTGTGGTGCAGATGTCATGGAATCTTGGACTGGACAGCAGTCCTTGGAGATCTCTGGGGCCAGTTACTGGCTTTCAGACACTTAATTTCAAAGCCTCCTTCTGCCAACTCTAAATTTTCTCAGGGAATGACATGGCATTTGTGCCTTACCAAACTTTAGGTACTCTACAGGGCGAAACATTTGGAGGTGGGAGAAAGGGGAGAAAAAGAAAGATCCATCAAATTCAAAGCTTTACGACACAATATAATAGAAAAACACTGGTCTAAGTTTCCAGAATTTTGGATTTGAATCCAATTCTTCTATTCTCACCCCCCTCACCCTCCCAGCTGTGCAATCTTGGGAAAAGGACATTAATACTTTTGGCCTTAATTTTTCTCCTTTATAAAATGAGAGGAATGGTCAGTGTTTCTCAAGCTTTTATGTAGATTTGAATCACTTGGGGAATTGTGGATTTGTTGTGAGGATTAAATTAATTGATATATAAAGCTGTAAGAAGAATGACTGGCTCATAACATTATAAATATCAGTTTTATTATTATTTAACATAATATAATGAGAATTTCTTCATGTCATTTAAAAACACTTCAGAAATATAACCTTATCTAGACTTTGAAATATCCTCTAGTATGACTATACCTCTAATAATTTATCCATTTTCTTACTTTTGTCATTTATTATGCTGTTCTTAAAATCTTTGTATATGATTCTTCACCCATAGACATGAATTTCTTACAAGTAATAGGAAGTAAATCCAGTGGGTTTTACTAAGGTCCAAACTACAAACCATTGGTAGTGATCAAATTAATTTTAATCTCATTTCAATCTAACAAATATGTACTGCACTCTCCACCCCGCCCCACAGGTGAGGCACTGTGCTACGTGTTGGGGCAAACTGGTAAACAACACAGGCATGAGCCTTGTCCTCAGAGATCTGATAAACTATAAGCAAAATCAAATGTTAAAAATATAATTACAACAAAGAATGATGAGTGTTATGACAAGGAAACTAGAGGGAACATATAACAAAGGGAACTAATTCTGGAGGAAACGCTATTTAACCTAATTCTGGATGGATAAGGAGGATTGGCCAGTGAAGGGGAAGAGCAAATGGCTGAGGGAATAGTAGGTACAGAGATAATTATTCATGTTCTTCGGTTTATATCCTAGAGGTTTATTTCTTTAGCTGGTGGCTGCTGTCTTAATTTGAGTCTGTTAGAACATCAAAACTCCTTGTTGTGTCTATCAAAACAATAAATTATACTTCTAATTTTGCTCCTACTCTAAAGCCAAAGATAATTTAAATATTTATAATAGAATAAAAATACCTAATGTGGCAATTAAATAGAACAGGCAGTTAAATAGGTTAGCATCAAGTGTTGACTGGGTCACTCTCTAATGAAACAATGACCATAATAGACACTAGTGGCAATATGTATGTGCCTTTGAAGCTATAAAATAATAATGTAATTTAATTTTAAAGGTAAAAATAGCTATTTTTGAATGCCTGTAAGTAATAATTTATTGGTTTTGTCTTAGAAAATCCAATAGATTAGGCATCAAAGTTTTTCTCACATATGGTTGAAGTACCATCATGTCACCACAGTAATGTAGCATCAGGACTTTGAATCCTAGAAATTTATTCCTCATTTGTTGGAATAAATCCTAGCTATTGGTGATCTCAGTTTTATGTGATTATATATGCTTCATAGTTATTTACTGTAATCAGTAAATTACTGTAACTTGGGGGTGGAATCAAACTGATTAATTTATATTTAATATTCAGCAAAATTATAACGAAATGCAGATTCAAGATTCTCAATGCATATGTACATACCTTTGATGATATTATTTCTGAAATTTGGGAATATTCAAGGTTATGATCTGTTATTGATATTAACCTGTGCTGGAAATGAAAGTGGGTAGAAGAGCTTGTTTCTGTTTTCTCTTTATCCTAAATCATTCGTTCATTCAACAGGAACCAAACAGTATTATGGGGCATAACAAAGAGAAGTCAGTGCAGTATTATTCTTATACTTATTTTTAAATTGTAGAGATAAGTTGATAAACTGGCTGGGCTTGAGTGACTCTCATTGTTGGTAAGAATAGGATATACATTTAAGCTGAGAATAATGATTCTATATATCTAGCAAAAGGTCAAAAAATATTTGATTGACCCTCATGATAGACATTTCTATCATCACCTGTGAGCAAATTAATGTCCAATAAATCCATGCGCTACCATAACTACTTAGCATTTGGCTAAAATAATCTTAATTTATGTTTATTTTTATTATAATTATTCACACAAATATCTTTATTCTGAATTTATATCAGATTATAGAGCCACTGTGGAATAGTAAAACTGCATGGATTTTTTTTTAATGTTTTAGTAAAACTTTATTTACAAAAACAAATGGTGAGCCAGATTTGGTACATAAGCTGTAGTTTGCCAACTTCTGCTTTAGAAAATCAAAGGGCATTCTCTTTACCCTTTACAATTTGAGATTTCCAAATGAACTGTCTATAGATCTTTCTTTTTTTTTTTTTTTAATTGATTGTGCTTGAATACCTGGTGAATCTTCAGTCCCGATACTCATGTCCTTTAGATCTGATAAATTCCGTAGTTTTCTTTTCTTAATCTTTAAAAAAAATTTATAATTACAGTTGCCATTTAATATTATACTAGTTTCAGGTGTACAGCATAGCGAATTAGACATTTATATACTTTATGAAGTGATCTCCATGATTAGTGTGGTACCCACATGGAACCATACATAGTCATTACAATATTTTTTTTTTTTTTAAAGAAAAGACAGGTGAATTATTTATGAATTTAGAGTAAGGAAGGATGCAATAATCAGAAGTCAATGAATGAAAAGAATGATGATTCTAGCTAATTAAAATGTTCAATGTTTCTACAGCAAAAAAAACCCTACAAAATTAAATTATACCAAACAGAAAATAATTTTGCAACATATATTAGAAATGGCTAACTTCCTTTCTTTAAAAATAAGTTTTCAATTTTTTAATCATGTTTGGCATACAATATTATATTAGTTTCGGATGTACAACATGATGATTAGACATTTATATAACATACAAAGTGATCACCTGATAAATCTAGTGCCCATCTGACACCATACATAGTTATTACAATATTATTGACTATATTCTCTATGCTATACTTTATTTCCCCAGGACTATTTTGTAACTACCAATTTGTACCTCTTAATCCCTTCCCTTTTTTTGCTTAAGCCTCAATCTTCTTCCCATCTGACAATCATCAAAATGTTCTCTGTATCAGAGTTTGTTTCTGTTTTGCTTGTTTATTTATTGTTTTTTAGATTTCACATGTAAATGAAATCATACAGCATTTGTCTTTTCTGTCTGATGTACTTCACTCAGCACAAAACCCTCTAGGTCCTTTGCATTATTGCAGGTGGCAAGATTTCATTTGTTTTCATGGCTGAGTAATATTCTATCATATATATGTACCACTACTTTATCCATTCATTCATTGATGGACACCCAGGTTGCCTTCATTACTTGACTATCGTAAATAATGCTGCAATTAACATATGGATGCACATGTCCCTTTGATGTAGTAGTTTGGGTTTCTTTGGATAAACACCCGGAAGTGAGATTACTGAGACTTTCTTTGTCTCTTGTTATAGCTTTTGTTTTAAGTATATTTTGTCTGGTATTTGTATTGCTACCACAGCTTTATTTCCATTTTTATGAAATATCTTCTTTCACCTCTTTACTTTCAGTCTCTGTGTGTCTTTCAATCTGAAGTGAGTCTCTTGTAAGCAGCATATGTAAGGGTCTTATTTTCTTATCCATTCAGTCATCCTATGTCTTTTAATTGGAGCATTTAATCCATTTACTTTGAAAATAATTGTTGATAGAAATGTAGTTATTGCCATTTTTTAAATTCATATTTTTAATCTTTTTTCTTCTTCTTCTTAAAGAAGTTTTTTAAACATTTCTTGCAACACTAGTTTAGTAATGATGAACTCCTTTAGCTTTTTCTTATCTGGGAAGCTCTTTATCTTCAATTATAAATTATAGCTTTAATAGGTAGAGTCATCTTGGTTGTAGGTCCTTGCTTTTCATCACTTTGAATGTTTTGTGCCAATCTTTTCTGGTCTGAAAAGTTTCTGTTGAGGATTCAGCTGACAGTCTTATAGGAGCTCCCTTGTAGGCAACTAACTGCTTCTCTCTTGCTACTTTTAAGATTCTCTCTTTGTTTTTAACTTTTGACATTTTAATTATGACATGTCTTGGTGTGAGCATCTTTGAGTTCATCTTGTTTGGAATTCTCTGAGCTTCCTGAGCTTGTATGCCTATTTCCTTCACCAGGTTAGGAAAGTTTTCCATCATTATTTCTTCAAATAGATTTTCAATTCCTTGCTCTCGTCTCCTTCTGGTACCCTTATGATGTGAATGTTGTGCTTGGTGTTGTCCCAGAAACCCTTAAACTATCCTCATTTTAGTGGTTCTTTTTTCTTGTTGCTGTTTTGATTGGGTGTTTTCTCATACCTTATCTTCTAAATCATTTATTCGATCCTCTGCTTTATCTAATTTACTGTTGATTCCCTCTAATATATTCTTCATTTCAGTTATTATATTCATTTCTGACTATTTTTCTATGTTTTCTATCTCCATTTTTATGTTTTCTATCTCTTTGATAAAGTTCTCACTGATTTCATCTACTCTTCCCCTAAGTTTGTTGAGCATCCTCATAACCAGTGTTTTGAACTCTGCATCTGCTAGATTGTTTGTCTCCATTTTGTTTAATTCTTTTTCTGGAGCTTTGTTTTATTCTTTCATTTGGGACATGTTTCTCAGTCTTCTCATTTTGACTGCCTCCCTGTGTTCGTTTCTATGTATTAGATGGGGCTACTATGTCTCCTGGTCTTAGTAAAGTGACCTTATATAGTAGGTGTCCTGTGGAGCCCAGTAGCACAGTCTTCCTGGTCACCTGAGCTAAGTGCTCCAGGTGCATCTCTTGTATTGGTCGTGTGTGTCCTCCTGTTGTGGTTGAGGCTTGGTTGCTGTTTGCATTTCAATGGGAGGGATTGACCTTCATGCTGATTGGTTTTTGAGGACTGTCCAGTAAGGGGCTGACGTTATGGAGCAGGATTCACTTTAGCAGGGCTCTGGTGCCTGTCCAGTCTGCCCTTCGGGTGTGTCATCCTTGGATGCAATCTTGGTTCAAAGCTGGCTACTGGGTGTGCCTGCTGGCTCTGGGGCTTCTGGGGAGGGTCCTTACTATAGGCCTAGTTTAGCTGCAGCCTCTGCCCTGCCCAGGGCCATCTGGCAAGAGTCACCAAGCAATCCCCAGATGACCACCACCCACTCTGGACTTGAGGTGCCTCAAGAGGCCAAGCTGCAATCTGAGGCTGGCTGCTACTCATGCCAGGCTTAGAGCTGCTCAGCAAGAAGTTCAGGGCATGCCAAGGCCAGATGCTGCTTGTTTGGGTTTTGTGAACCTTTGAGAGATTTTAGGAAAGTCTGTGGCATGAGCCAAGATATACCACTTGTATGGAAAAGCCACTGAAATGGCTTGGGTGTGCCTGCAAGTTGGGAGGGGTGGGGTCTCAGAGAATCACTGGGGCTGGGAGACCAGTGTTAGCCAGGTTGTTGGAGACTCAGATACAGTGGCTGCCTGCCTGAGTGCACACCAGAAGTGGAGAGGGCTCACCAAAAGAACAGTGTATTCCACTAATGCTTCTGTCTGGGAGAAAGCTGCCCCTCCAGCCCTTGTCCTGAAGCCAGACAACTCAGTTCCTCCCCATATGTTTCTGACACCTTTCAAGCTGTTGCCCCAGCACTGGAGCTCAGAGTGAGTGAGTGAGTCCTTCACCAAGTAAGTCTGCCTGCAGGCCACTAAGAGAAATGTCTGTGACTCTAGCTACCCTCCATTTCACTCAACCATAATCTCCACTGATTTTCACAGCCAGAAGTTGTAGGGACTTCTCTTCCCAGCACTGGAACCCTGGGCTGGGGAGCCTGGTGTGGGGCTCCTCCAAGGAGGAGGAGGGAACTTCACAGAGAGACATCACTCCGAATTTTAACTGCCACACATGGGTGTGTGATCCACCTGTTATGCATCTTGACCCCTTCTACCACTCTCAAGGTGGCCTCTTCTTTATGTCCCCAGTTGTAGAACTTCTGTTCACCTGTAGACTTCATGTGACTCCCAATGATGGCATTTCTGTAGTTTAGCTATAATTTTGATGTGATTGTGAGAGAAGGCAAGCATAGCATTTACCTACTCCACCATCTGGACTGGACCTTACAATATTATTGACTATATTTCCTATGCTGTACTTTATATCCCCATGAATATTTTGTAACTGCCAATTTGTACTTCTTAATCTCTTCACCATTTTCACCTAGCCCTCCAACCCCCCTCCTATCTGGCAAATTGCATGGATTTTTAAGTCATACAGATATCAATTCAAATCTTGGCTCCACCACTTATGAATTATCTAATATCGAGGTAAATAAAAAATCCTGCTGTGTCAGTTTTCTCATCTATAAAATGTTTGTATGTATACAAACACATGAATTTCTATCTATCATCTATCTATCTATCTATCTATCTATCTATCTATCTATCTATCTATCTACACAAATACTGGTAGGTATTCTTCTAAATTAGTTATTAAATTGTATGTAATTAATCAAGTATATTATTAGAGTAATTAGAATGCAGTCTGATATCTAAGAGACTATATAGCTTGAAATTAAAAGTCTTTGAAAGTGGTAAGTTAAAAAATGAATAGTAATGTGTTGACTAAATTTCAATGATTTAATAATCAAATCAGACTAAAACATAACCAGTGCTATAATTGGCTTATATAGAAGTATGAGACCAAATCTGCTGAACTTATTTGTTATACTCCCTCTTTCTCTTTGGTATCTAAAAATGGAATGAATCCTTTCTCTGGATCCAGCATAACCCTTCCATAGTCAGGCCAGTCCTCTCTGGGTTTTAGGAACCTGCTTCAATCACTTTCACCTTTATGTAGATTTCTGTTTTCAGAAAACAGATGCTTCTAATATAGTGGAGAAGAAAGACATTAAACAAAGTAATTATTTTAAAGTTTTATGAGTGTTATATGAAATTTATAGTGTATCATAACAACAGAGAGCAGGGGAGCCTAATCTGGCATTTCTGAGAATTGCCATTTATTCATTCAACAAATATTTAATGAACACTTAGTATTGGCCAGACATATATTAAGCATAGCCGGGTATTTTAAAGGAAAGATAGTAGACAATGATATTGTACCATAATGATGTAATGTGATAAACAGTGCTCTAATGCCAATCATATTATAATATATCAGTGTTTCAAAATAGCACCCTTAGTAGACCTTAAATTTACAAAATGTAACATGTCAAATATATCAAAAAAAACAAAAACAAAAGGAAACATAATAGACATAGTCTGTAAAATTAATGTTTAGGCTGAAACCTGAAGGATAAATAGGAAATAACTATGTGATAGGAGATATGGGAGGAAGATGATTTTCAGGGGAGAGCTGGAGAACTGAGTGATGGTTTAATGTGGGGTAAAAGAAAGAATGAGCTCAGTGCAAGGTAGTCTTGGGTTTCTGTATTGGGCAGTTGGGTAGATAAGGGTGTCATTTACTGAAATGATGAATAGCAGGTTTGGGGAGTTAGGGATTGGATATTCATTCATTTATTTATTCCACAGTTACTTATTAACTGCATCCTACGTACCAGAACTTGTTCTAGGCATTGAGAATACAATAATGCACAAAAGAAACTCAAATTCCAGTAATGATGTAGCCTAAAACCTAGTGGAGAGAAATAGACAATAAACAAAGTATATAGTATGTCAGATATTTATAAATGTTATAAAGACAAAGAAATCAGGAAAAGAAGGAATGCTAGGTCATAAGGTGAGTTGCAATTGTGTATGGTAAGCCTTACCAAGAGGTGATAGTTGACTAAAGCTTCAAGGATATGAGAGAGCAAGTGCTTCTATCTAGAGGAAGAGCAGGCAGAGGAAAAGCAAGTACAAAGGCCCTGGAGTGTGGGCATGTTGGGCCAGTATGGCTGGAGTGGTCTGAATAAAGGCAGAGTAGAAGGAAATAAGGTCAGAAGAATAGAAGAATAGAGACAGATTATGTAGGGCCATGAAGGCTATTATAATGCCTTAGGCTTTTACCTAGAGCAGGAAGAGTAAACTTTGAAGACTTTTGTGCAGAAGGATGACATCTGATGTTCATTTAAAAAATATCACCGTATCAAGTTCAGCTTTGGACATGCTGAGTTTGGGTCATCTCAATGGGTTATTCAAAGAGAGCTCAGAAGGTCTGCAGAGAGACACATGTGTGGATCATCAATGGTTGGGTGAAAATGGCAGCCATGGGAATCAATGAGACCATTCAAGGGAGTGTACAGAATGCAAGGTGCAATGGTCCTAGGATGGTGCCTTGAGGGAGTTGGGAGGGGAAGGGAAATTTGTGACAGAGGTGGTAGAAGGCATTAGGGAACACAGCAGACAGTGGTGTCAGGAAGCCCTAGGAAAAGCCCTGAGATGGTTGGGAGTAACAGTGCCCAAAATAATCCAAGAAGGCACAGAAGGACAGAAAAAGGTCCATTAGATTAGTGATATGGAGACTACTGATGACCGTGGCAAAAGCAGTCTTCAGTAGAGTGGTGATGGAAATAATGGAAGAGGAAGGTAAAAAAAATTGATGAAGCAAGCACTTCATTTCCAAGTTTGGCTGTGAAGGGGAGAAGAAGATAAGGTAATAGCTGGAGGAAGGGGTTATATATGATAGAAAAGACTCAAGACTGATTTAAAAATCGATAAAAGAAGGTACCACCATAGAGAAGGAAGTTTAAATCTCAGAGAGAATGAGCAATAGATGATATGAGATTGTTAAGAAGGTATGAAGGAGAGCATGAGATCCAGGGCAGAGTGAAAGGATTAGACTTAGAAAGAGAGGTACTTGAGAGAACAACAGAGGGATGGGAGAGCGATTACTACTTGGTGAGAATCAGAAGTCTTGGTAGTATTTTACCCATATACATAATTATTTCAAACACATGGGGACACATACCCTTATGGCGGGTCAAACATGGGGGGCGAGAGGCAGCTACCAAGGCTACTGATCATCACATGATAGAGATAGTTACTACTCAACTGTCTTTCAGAAGCCCAAGAGAATGGATATATTCTTGGGCGAGCCTTCTTTTTGCTTGCAAAATATCACTTGACCATCTGACAGGGTCTGCTTAATATCAAGAAAAAACAAACATTTCTACCCCATCATCGTGTACTTATTATTATTTCAGTTCAACATATATTTTTCAATAGTGATTTTGCAAGGATTGATATTACATGCTCTTAAAAATACTTTTCCTAAACTAAATATATTTTACAACACTTTTACATTAACTTTTGAAGCATGACTAATTTGTTAGCTCTAGTTATGATTCAGTCAAATGGAATTTTCTCAATTCTCTCTAAAATCCACTCAAAAAATTAATGTAGTTTAGCAAAGTATAATATATCCTTTTTTTTTTTTTTGCTTTGAAGGACTCCTTTTGACAGGTATAGGTAAGAAAAAATCTAAACTTAAATATAAACTTGACTTTAGTTAGGGTGTTATCAATTACTTTAATTACTTGGTCTATATATATTTTATCTTTAATTTTGCCCTCTTAGTGAATTTCTCAAAATCAGATAATACATTTTACATGGGAGAATTACAAAGGGATTTTTCTTTATATATAAATGGGAATAAGCATAATATGAACCATACACTATCTAATAAGTTTTTAAGATTCAACTCTAAGCTTAATTTCAACAAAATCACTTTAGGAGTTCAAAGGAGCTGTTCATATTGATGAATTGATCTTGCCAAACCATTCCTAGCCTTGAGTTAAAGTCCTTCAAAATGAGAGATGGGGTAAAGATGAAAATTCATATTTAAAAGTGTGGCGACTTCTTTTATTTTCCTCCAAAGAGATGTCTCTTATTTCTTTTGTGTAACTTGGTATAAACTCTTGTATTAAGTCACTTGAAGATAGATTAAAACATTTTTGAGCGGGTTGGCTTTAATGCTTGATATAAGAAGGGAGCTAGGAAAACGGTCAGTTCCAAAGACCATCAAATCTTTCGTAAGCACATCTTTCTCTTTCGTTTGGCTTTTTTTGTGAGAAACTGTACACACTCTTTTATCTAATGAAGTGTGATAATTAGTGAGAAATTCTAGGGTACTGGTGATACCACCTTTAAAGGACCTGCCTTCTCAGGAAAGAAGTAGAAGGAAGTTGACTGCTGGACTGCTTGTCTAAGCAGGAAGACTCATATCACTCTCAGAGAGTTGTGTTGGTTTAACAAAAGTATTATTCACAGGGAAGGAGACTGGAAGATCCAAAAATAGTTGACCCTTGAAGTGAAGTCACTGCCTTTTTAAGTTTGAAGTCATAGATACATAATTGTATTAATTAGTGTATGGGGAAGACTTTACTTCTTAACATTAAAAAATTATTGTCCTTATATTTCTGTTTATAGGATTTCGAGACTTCTCCAAAGTGGAAATCTGAAAAAAAAAGTTGCGCTATAAATTATTTGGAAGTTTCTCTTTGTAGAACTAAGCAACATGTCAAACATTTCATATATCTTATGACTCAGGCACCTACTTAAAACTTTCTCCTCTTATGTTTGATTATAAAAGGAGTCCTTGAATAAGAAAATGAAGACATTTGCTGGTATCCCTGGAGCTTTAATCAGTTGATATCCGACAGGTGCTTTTATTTTCCTGGCCTTGAAATCTTTCTGGATGGGATGTGGGAGAAATATTCGCAAACGTCCTCTTGGTTAGCAAATAAATCTTTGTTCTTTTCATTTTCTTTTTTCCTGTGTACTTAGCTCATCATCCTCCCTCAACACACACTCATATGCATGTCTCCAAAGTTTCTGTTCCTTTCCCTCTATCAACGGCAGAGAAAAGCTTTTAGAATGGGCTGATTTGTCATCATTCATCCATAACACGGCTGAGGACACAACCTAAATGTCTTCAGGTTCCATAACCTATGAGTAAAAATGAGGTCACCTAGCATTAACACCTGGATTCTACTGCCCATAATTGTTTACCCCCTGAATCATGTAGTGCCCTGTGAATCTCCCCTATGCATTCCTGAAAGTTTACAGGGCTGTCTTGCATTTTACCAGATTGTATTAGTTTTAGCTGGGAATAGTTACCTTTGGGCCTATAGGTGGTCTTCTTGGGCACTTGCTATACTCAGCTTGGCTCTGTCCAGTGCTCTACTGTTTCCTTCACTATTCCTCTCTGTCAGGGTAGCCCTGCCCTGGTCTAGAGGCTGTCTTTTTTATATATTTTGTTTTTTGCCTCTAATCCCATATCTTCGGAGCAGATCAAAAAGCTCAGTTAACAAGGTTGGGTGGAAACCAGATGTCTCCAGTTCCCTGCTTTTCTACCTTTTCAGTCTAATGCAAAAGCCCTCAGGTAGAGTAAACTCATGCAAAATATCAGAATCACACATGAAGTTTATGTCAGGTACTTTGATACAGCCATATCTCAGCCTCCTAAGGTAAAACATGCATTGAAATGAAACGAACATTTCTTGAGCACCTACTTGTGCTTTGCATTGTGCTAGGTACTTATCTTTGTTATTCTGTTTAATTCTTATAGTCCTTTGTATTATGTTGTTGTTATTCCCATTCTAGAGATGAGAAAACTCAGGCTCAGAGGGGCTAAGGAATTCACCTATCAAAGATCACAATGCTGATAAGGGAGTTAGGATCTGGTTCCAGGATCCATGCTCACCCTCTTGTACGTTTCTTCTCACTCTGAAAAATCAGTTACTTTCATCACAGCAAAATACACCTTAGCTTTTAAGGAGAAAAACTCCTCTAAAAAAGACATAAACAACTCAACTTTTCTGTAAACCTAAAACTGATCAAAATAAAGTCTATTAATTTAAAAAAAAAAGATAAACACTATTAGCTAAAGCAAGTTAAGTGGTTTGTTTACCCATCATCATCATCACTATTATTTTAGTTATTCATAAGAATAGTTAAGTGACATAGTTCACGTAAATGTGCTTAGAAGACGCCACATTATTATGTGGAGATTACAATATGAGAATGTGAAAGGAATTACTTTTTTTACATGGAATTTACATTATCCTAGTCTTGTAGGTTGGTAGGATATTTGTACAGTATTGAAAATCTTTACCTGCTACATGAATAGATGTAAACTCAGACTTTGCGGCTGCTGATCTGACACTTTTCACCAACACAAAATTGTCTTAAAATATTCTTTCCAATGAACTTAATATATTTAGATCTTTTATTCTTGTTCCAGAAGCCAAAACCCTTGAGTTGCTGTTCTGTTGGATGAAATATAATATGAGAAAGTTAATCTTGCAATAGTTCCTGTAACTGTGACTTGGGAAAAGAAAAGGAGTGGAGCTTCGCAGAAAACCCCCAACCACAGAGAATGTGTGTGTGAGGGAGGGAGGCTGGAGCCTGTGCAGAAACTGAGGGAGCAGGAAGGACACTGGAAGGCTGACTTAGCCAGACAGAGCTGCTTTCCTGACGAGGCCGGAGTCTGGGGCCCAATATTGATAATTTGGTTTCATTACTAACTGATAGCTGTTAGAAAGAAGTTGTTTCAACTTTTTATAGAAAACATACTAGTTTTACTTTCTTTTTTACTTCCTTTGGAATAAGGAGATATGAGGGGGATCTTTATACTTTAGATTCCAAAGGACTTTCCAAAGCTATATCCTTTCTCATTCTTAAAACAATGCAACATATTAAGTTGTTATTCTTCCTCTGTCTTTTTGGCAGATGGAAAATATGATTTAAAGAATAAATGACTCATAACAGCTTCTGGAACATAAGAATCGGTAGACCAAATTCCCCACTTTGGTGACCCAGAGCACATTCACAAATTTGGGAGCATTTTCTCTCCTCTGTGCACCCTTAGCTTCAATAGTGCTAAAAGACCATATTGAGTGCAATTGTAATAAAGTGTTAATATTTTTCAGATGGCATTTAAGAGAGATGGCTAAAATATATTTTTAAAAACCCAGAAAGCACTGAAAAATGGTGCACTGTTCCAATCTCTCACTCTTCTACTAGGAGCAGCCCCACTATTCTCCTAATCTCTCAGTTCAAAAAAGTCATTCTTTGACTACATCCCTTCCTTGTTTTGCCCTATATCACTGGTCTTAACTGGTGTCATGAAAGATATGTGGCAAATATGCTGTCATGGGCATTCGGTTCATAATTACCAATATGGTGCTTACTGTGCGATGGTATTGTTATTGTTTCATGCCTTTTGACTACTTTTATGCCAGAGCAGACATTCAGAGTATTAGAACAAATATGCCTGGCTTGGAAATGCCCTGACTTTGAGGAAGAGTAGATGACAGATACATAGAGTTATGGAAATTAGAAATGACACTCTACAACTTTCCCTTCTATGTAGAAAAAAACCAGTTTTGATCACTAGCTTTGACACATCTTCAAAGACGTAGAAATAAAATTACTTCTAACATTGTAGTTTTCCCTCACTAGCTTAGAATCAACGTAATAAGAGAAATGTTGAATGCTGAACCAAGTAACAATTCAAATGAATCCCACAAGAACAGGAAACCAAGTGGAAGCTGTACCCTAAAGTTGCCATCAATAATCCTGAAGTGAAAACAATGAAATTAGAATATTGTTTGGGTTGCCCTCCCACCTGATAACTGACCAGGAATCAGCCTATTTTCATCATTTCCAGTTCAAGAGCTAACGAGGTGGAGAAAGTCCAACAGAAACTGGGCAGTGACGTTTGCGCCTTTGTCAATGACAAACCATGTAGCAATTTCCTGGCCTACAAAAACATCCCAATAAATCTCCTCTGTATACCATTAGGAAGAAGTTGTGTGGAACTGGGTGGACTTCAGAAGGCTGCTAACCTTGGGCGGCTCTGCTGTTATCCTGCTCTTATTACTCAATGGAAAACTCAGCGGAATCACTAAGTAACAGGAGACTAGGTTCAGGGCCATAAATCTCAATGAGATGCTCGCTGACATCCACGGTGCTCTGCAGAGTGAGTTTACCAAGGTCATTCTTGCTGAGCTTCCTTTGAGTTGGAGGCTCCAGCTTACTGTCAGGCCCAGAGCCAGGCTCTTAATCATCAAGGAAACCAGAGGGTGCGGATGAAAGGTAACGTTAGGCCTAGTCCCAGTGTCAAGTGGAGGCTGGGAGGAAGCCCTGTACAAAATGGCATCCCTTGGGAGCCTCCCCACTATGGCTGAGAGCCTTCTCTGCACCTGTTGCTTTAGCCTTATTACTCTGTCCTCTGGGGACTTCCCACCATTTATTGAATCAAAAATAAACTTCTGGCTACTATCTTCACAGTCTTTTCATTATACTTTGAACATCTGCACATATCTTCTACTCATTCTTGGATTTAGCCAGAGTGATTTGATATCTGCATCTGGTTGTCTCCTTTCTAAAGTTTAGTCACCCATTGAGGGAAAGACTGAGTTCCCTTCCTTTGAATGTTGTGGGTGACAAAAATACCAAAGAAAAGGAGAGGCTAGCAGGGCCAAAGGAAGCCCTTTTGTAGCAGCAGTGAGAGGGGATGAGAATTCAACCAAGATAAGGAATCCAGTCAACAAGAAGATTGGACTCACTCTACCTCTGGAAGGTAGAAGGTGTCTTGGAGCTGCTGTAAATTTGCAATGGGAAGGTTAGGGATTCTAGAGCACTGGAATCCCTGTGTTTGTGGTTTAAAAATACTGAGGTGTTATTTTATTTGCTCCTCATGGCAGTGTCATGAGATAGGCGAAACAGGCATTATTATTTCCATTTTTAAGGTTATAAATTAGGATTTTGAGTGATTATAAGACTTTGGCCAGTAAGTCTGAACACTAGTCTTGTAATCATCAATTATTTCTATTTTATGCCAGAGATTAGCAGTCTCTTTTTTAAAATCCCAGACTATAACTATTTTAGGCTTTTCAGCCACATGGTCTCTGTCATGACATCTCAACTCTGCCATTGTAGTATAAAAGCATTAATTGATAATACATAAACAAATGGCTATGCTCTAATAAAACCTTATTTACAAAAATAGGTAGTGGGTCAGATTCGGTCTATGGGCCATAGTTTGTGGACCCTTATCCTATGCCATAAAGTTGTAACCGAACTTTCGTCAAGAGTAAGGAATCATTTGCTACTAAATACTTTTATAAATTTGAATTTTCAAAACTTGTATACTAAATAACAGAGTGTAAAGGTACAACAGCCTAACCTAATGTGAGTTAGGTAAAAAGGAAAGATCACAGGGAAGTTAGTCAGCGTGCATGTAACTTAATAATGAGGTGACTCAGAGGATACCCACAGCAGATAAGAGAAGTGGGTGATGCTGACCAGTTGATTTTCCAGGGGCCTCTGAAGTGTGAGTGCCCTGGGAACCCTGTGGATCTTTTCTTAGCTCTCTACCTTACTGGAGACTTGGTCATGCCTCAGCTGAGTTGTAAGCCCTGCATTTTCTAATCTGAGCACTTCTCCAAGAAGCTGTCATTTCCCTTCTGATATGACAAATATCCTAGAACTAGCTTCCTGGAGAGAAATTATAGTCTCTTCCATAAGACGTGACCAGAAGACTTGACAGTGAAGTGGAGCTGGGAGATAGAAACAGGTCTTTGCCGTCTTTTACCCACTTCTGGCTCCAGCTTGAGCTTATTATTTGGTGACAATTCTGTTCACCAACTTGACTAGCTCTGCCACTAGATGGGAACATATGAGAAATACTAAAATGAACTCCTGTTTTGAACATTATAAATTTCTATTTTTACTCAGAAAAATAGGCTTGTTAGCAGACACAAGGAGTCTCAAACTCCCACTACGATCTTCAACGTACATTTCCAGTCACGTCTCATCTCTATTGCTCTCTGCTGTTTCTGTTATCTAGGATGATTTTCCTCTACCCCTCTCTTTTCCTCTCCACTTATCCTATTCCTGCCCAGCTTTAAAGCCCAACTCATGATAGAGTTGCTGTCTCCTTCATAAAGCTTTCTCTGTCCAGTCTTTTACCCTCTGTACCATTCATTTAACATTTTAAGCCGATTTATGATCTATCATGTGAATTAGCTTTTCATATATCTCTTGTTTTGCAATGATAATTCAGCTATGTAAACACATTGGCTGGGCTTTATATTGTCTGTATCTTCTAGCACGTGCTAGACTTACAAAACAAACTCAGTTTGGAAGGGCTATACCCGTAACTATAACTATGACCTTTCAATGAGCCTCTACCGTGAGGTTTCTCTTTTCTGTGTCTTAATCCCTTTAGTGTTAAAAATCTCTTATTTGCCCAGCTCTTTTGGTTTGTTCTCTTCTCTCAGAATTTGACACAAGTTCCCCCGAGGGCAGGTTGGAAAACAGAAGCGGCAGCACATGTGAAATTATCACTTTTCCTTGAATTTTACCTTGTCCAAATTTAATTAGTGATCTGTAAAATCCATAAGACCAGAAACCATGTCTCACCGTTAGACTGTTTCTCACCATTATATTGCCTCCATTTAGCAAGTGTCTGGCACATAGTGAATGCTTAATAATTGGTGGTTGAATAAAAGAACAAGTGAACAAATATTTTCTTGATTTGGTCCTGGGAGATTCCCTTGCCTTATGGGAAGGGAGCCGATTGTCAAGAAGTGAGGATATAACCTTAGTTGTCCTTCTTTGTCAGAGCATCTCATCCCCTTGGCATTCTGCTCTCTCATGAGGCCTATCTGACCACATGCAGGTAGAATGTTCAATGACTGACCCCAACCTACCTAATCCCCATGGACCAGATCAGCATTATTTTCCCAACAGGCAATGAACAGAGAGCCAAAAACTAAAGTCACTTTCTGGAATCATATCTCCTGATATAACCCACAAGAACTTGCTTCATAGCTTTCTGACCTCTGTTTCCCACATTTATCCATCAAGTTGCTGCTCTCTGGAAATCCCTCCACAGAGTGGGTGGGTCACATGTGCAGTAAGTGTTCAGTGGTGACCATTTGCTGGTCTGATTATTAAAGTAAAAGCTGATTTAAAGGCTCAAATAGTGTATCTGTAGCCACTTGATCATCTATGTGGTAAAATATCCCATATTCCTGAATAACGCTTTAATAAAGGTATTTTCCTCTTTTGGGCATATGTGATTATACACTCAAGAGCTGGATTTGTTTAATTAACTCTTGTGCATAATTCCCACAAGGTGGCAGTACAGCAGCCCCTACTTGCTTATTAGGAACATGGGGATCTTTTAAACTGAGATAGTGAAAAGAGATTTTTTTTTCACTCAAGTTTTCAAAATTGGTCATAATTTTAAAATTATGTCCATATAACCTAATTTGTATCTAGGCAGATTTTGTAATTAAGTACATACATACACAAGTCTACATACTCACAAATTTCTCATATACAACCTGTTCCATATGAGAGGATGGATATGCTGTGTGTTCTGTCTGGCACGTAGTTAACCATATATCAGTCATATGTATTAACAATTAAGCAATTTCTTCTACAAGTAGGAAAAATCAATTGAAAAATTCATTAATGAAACTTTTAAGAGAGTATACCAAGAATAACCCATTTTGGGGTGACATTATTATTGCAGACAAGATGACTCAGGAGTTCTGAGTTGGGATGGGGAGGGATTCTGTAGAAAGAAGGTCTATATGAGGCTAGAGGGAAGAGGTGCATAGGGAACTAGTCATCATCTTTTGGCTATAAACATCAACCAAGCACAAATTATTCATTATTTTATTGTCTAAAAACTGGCCTTACCTTTTTAAGAGTTTAAGATTCAATGTTATAAACAACCAAGGAAAAATCTCAGCAAACAAGTGCAAAGACAAGACCATTGTTTGAGAAGGAGGGAAGTAAGGAAAAAAAACTCCACCGATTGTATGTTTTTCCAAGGGATGAGAGAAGATAGTAGAAACGAGCAGTATGGAATGGTCAAAAGATCATGGGAATAATAGGAAGGAGGCCTGTTCTTGTCTCAGCAATGCCTCTCACCATTCTAGAACACTTCGGTTTCCTCATGTACAGAAGGATGCATTTGGACTCAGGTCTTGAAAGCATTAACAGAAATATGTTTTTTCAACAGTTGATGTTAATACGTACTCTTCAAAAAGGATTTGTGTTGAAATAATTTGAGGAAAGCAATTTTAAAGCAAATTTAAAGGCCTAGCATGAGGAAACTAGCTTAGCTTTGTTTAATCTGGCATTTCAAACTTATTTTAACCATTGAACACAATTCCTCCCTCCACTACACTGGAGAAATAGCAATTAAGAAATTAAGAAATTTTTAAAGCCTGTTACAGCTCTAGAATCTAGGTAAGAAGCTCCGTGAGGGCAGAAAACCATGTCTGACTTATTTACTCCTTACCGTTAGTGCTTGGCATAACTGACCAATAATGTTTGCAAAATCAATGAATGAACTGTGGAGGTATAGGTTTTCCCCTCCCTCTCCTTCTAGGAAGCATTGGCTATGTTCATCTTCCTTCTGAAGTTATGTTCATATCAAGTTAGAGCAACTCCAGCTACAGGAAGAATACAAAGATACTTTTTGGTCTAAAAACACTAAATTATGAATTATGCTGTCTTTCTTGGCAATGTGAAGTGTGATTGTCTTGAAGACATTTGATCCTAATGGGATTGGTTTTCCATTTTCTCCTTCGTTTTCATGAGTAGAAGTCTTAGCTAGATCCATCTAGGGAAAAAAATCAAATGGAAGGAAATGACTGGCAACCTAATTCTAAAGATGAACATAAAGAAAGGAATCCTGAAATAGGGGGGGCGGGGTGGTGAGAATTAGAAGTTTTTGAGAAACCAAGAGGATCATGGTAGTGGAGGATGAAGAGAGAGAGATCCTGCAGGAGGGGGAAGCTCCCTGGAGGATGGGGACATCGTGACCAAGTGATTGGCTCCAAAATTAAGAAAGAAGTTTGGGAATCTGGTAAAATGAGCTGAAAAAGGTAGAGGAACCACCTCCATATGCTAGTTAAACTCTGTATGGATTACAATGGCTATCTTGAATCAGAAGTAAAGAACTCATAGGCGTATATTCTGTATATGTGAGTATTCAGTTAAAAGTAAAACTTTTCTCAGAAACTAGACAGTGCCATTCTGTTATTAAAGGCATAATAAGGGATGAGACAAAATGCTAAAAAGTTGTCTCTACTGATAGAACAAGTACTATAGAGTGGGATTTCAGGCTGCACCCATCCAAAGATATCTACTGCTTTGTAGGAACTCCTTTGGTT
The DNA here is from genome assembly GCF_000151845.1 of Pteropus vampyrus. Taxonomy (NCBI): domain Eukaryota; kingdom Metazoa; phylum Chordata; class Mammalia; order Chiroptera; family Pteropodidae; genus Pteropus; species Pteropus vampyrus. The sequence continues at coordinate 5,278,636 of NW_011888836.1, forward strand.
AAGACAAGCTCTGGAAAGTACCTGTTAAAATGAAATATGTGACCAGAGGGGAAATAACAGATTGACCCATTAGTGCAGAGAACACAGTCTTAGGAAACAGAACACTGAACAGGTAAATTTTGTTGGGGAAAGAGAAACTGTGCAGTGTGGGACAATATTGCAGGATTGCACTGCACAGGCTGTAGGAGTCAGAAGTCAGAACTGTGGGTGCCAAATGTTGCAGGGGGACCCCAAATATAAGATGTGGAAGACACCAAAGGTATGCTTTATCTACTTTACAATTTTGTTTAGATGTGACATAAAAAAGACAATGTAGAAAACAAAAGGTCTTGACAGCCCAGGCCCCCCATTTCTGCTTTATATCAACTATCCTGATCTCATTAAGTAATTTATCTCTAATAATCAAGTATCAATGTTTATAATTATTAAATATTTATACAAATATTTATAAACTATATTAATTATCATACAAGTATATTATGACTATTTTAAAAAGTAAATTAAATCCAATTCAAGGTTTAAGGTTATTCTTTCAATTCTTCATCCTTCTTCACTTTCATTCCAATGTGATTTCTTAATAAAGAGATAAAGGAACGAGACTGCAGTTGGCACTCTGGAATTGCATATAACCTGTAGTACACAGCATTTTCATCAAAAAGTAGTAGACTCTGTCTGGCACTGATGTGAAGTTAGTAACTATAGTGACTATACATTATTCCACTGCTTGACTTCCCCTCCAAGTTATTTTGAGTTTTATCACCATGTATGTCTTCTATAGAAGTATAATATGTATGTGAATGTCACTTAGCACCTAGTACTGAGCATCTATGATGCTGCAAAAAAAGGCTGACACTGGATCAAGTCCATCTCTCCATCAGTCAGATGGAGCAGCACTGCAGATTTAAAATGGAACAAATCCTTTAGTGATGTGGATGCCATTCTTAAAACAACACAGTTTTGTAAGAGTTCTGTATCAACAAAATTTTCCATCTATTTTGATATAATTCATGGTATGTTTTACACAGTATGTGATATTTTTCCTAAGTTTTTTCAACCTAGGAAAATTAAAAAAAAAAAAACACACCAAACACCCATATAGTACTTAGTTTGTGGTGATTCTCATTAAAGAAAGATAAACTAACAGGTTTAAAAGCATAAACAGAATATTAAACTACTATATATTATTTGTGTCAAGGTGAAATGTTAATTTTTATCCAACAGGAAAAGACCTACTCAAGGTATTTATTTTGTCTGCTTATTACAGTTTACTTATAATAAAAAAACTGAAAGGACATTATTTATACTACTGTCCTTGGTTACACTAAAGATTTAAATGTTATGTCAACTTTTCAACATTCAAAGTAGAAAGAAATGCAAGCATGAAATTTTCATTAAGGAGAATTAATAGCTCTTTCAAGTTCCAATGTCACCATCCTCCTTCGCAAAACAACCCAAAAGCAAGAAGTACCCATACATTGGCTTGCTGAAATGTACAAGTATGTTTTTGGCTTTTCAGGAGATAGTTATTTACCTTTTTATACAAAGAAATATTTCTCAGTTTGGAAGTTTCAGGTTCCAATAGAAATCTCCAAGCGATTTTACATGATTAGATTGATGGTTAATCCTGTGCAAGCCATGTAAGAGGACACAGGAGTAGGGGTGGTGATGATATAGACAGGACACAGTATATATGTGCAATAGATAGAAAATGTTCCCTAGAAATGTCCTTGTCTTAATCCCCAGATCTGTGAATATGTTACCTTATATTAAAAAAGAACTTTGCAAGTATGATTAAGGATCTTGAGATGGAGAGATTATCTTGGTGGGCCTCATGTAATCACAAGGGTTTGTATAAATGAGAGGTAAAAGGATCAAAGTCAGAAAAAGGAAGTGTAACAAGGGAAGCAGAGATTAGAGCGAAGTATTTGAAGATGTAAGAGGGCCATGAGGAAAGGAATATGGGTGGTCCCTAAGAAGCTGGAAAAGGCAGGAAATGACTCTCACCTAGAGGCTCCATCAGAACACAGCCCTGTCAACACCTTGCTTTTACCCCAGTGAGACCTATTTCAGACTTTTCTGACTTCCAGAACTGTAGGATGATAAACTTGTGTTGCTTTAAACTACTAAGTTTATGGTGATTCGTTACAACATCAAGAGGAAACTAACACCTATATGACCCCAAACTCCCTTTTTCTTCAGGGAAAACTCCTGAGAGTTGAAGGAGAAAGAGAAGTTGGAGTTCAATGGGTTGTTGTTCAAATCCTGATTTTTGCCACTTCCTGTCTAGGTGAACTTAAATAAGTTTTTTAACTTCTGTGACTCTAAGTTTTTTCATCAGGAAAAAGAGTTGTAATGGCAGTTAAATATGATATATGAAATGCCCAGAATAATGCCTAGGTGATTACCTTCAAGCTAGATCTCCAAAAAATGTTACCCTCATTCTCCACCAGTCTGCTGAAGATTTATTGCATAAAACAGCCCACTTGGCAATTTCTACCCTGTGTTAGGAGTCCCCAGAGCCATGAGAAGATACCTATCCTAGCTTCTCAGTGTGTGTCAAGGCAAAAAGACTGGCTTAGAGATTGTGTCCAAACCTGAAAGCCAGGAAGAGCTGAGATAAGCTCCCTGAGGTGAGGGTGTGGCATTCCCTTGTGAACTTCTGACCTTTCCTGTTACACCATGTCTATCTGCCACCCAGGGAAAGCACTCTCTTACCCCACTGGCACTGTGCCAATTCACGAAGAGGTTAAAGAGCCTGTGTGTTCACAGCTGGGGCATGACAACACTCATATCCAGCTGCATGAGTTTTAAGATTAAATCTCGGCTTTTGGGCTCTGTGACTTAGGCAACACAAGCCATCGCCTGCTTGCAAGTCCAGTCTGTTGGGCACACTCAGTGTTAGCAAACTAGGGGCCCACATTTCCAGTCATGGGCTCAGGTGCCCTGGAGAACTTTGACCGCTATTTTCATTAGAGAATATGGAGTGATCCCTGGAGGCCAATATTTGGTTGGAAGGAAAAACAATTTGAAAGGATCACATGTAAGAAATAAAGGTAGTTTCTTTCTTCATTCTTAAAATCTCATAATCCAAAGCGGAGCACAAGAAGGACATATCTTTGCTGCTAAATATCTTTCGGAGATGCATTGAAGTTTGTTCCTTTCTGTATGTGGATTTTGAAGACAACTGGTTTTTGTTTGCACTGTTTCCTCTAATCTTCAAAAAATATTTTAAGTCATTTTTAGTAAATTTAAAGAACACAATTCAGTGCTGTAATCAAACCCACAGCAAAATTAATTTGATCTGCATTTAATAACCTGCATAATTGTTATTGTACCACATGGTAATTAGGCATAAAGGTATGCAGTTCACATAGATTCTTACAATTTTTATTACTTGTATACTCCTACAAAGCCATATTTTTATGACTTTTTGCTTTTAAATTCTTAGCTCAGAGTGGCCTATAAAGTAGCATTGTCGCAGTTCAGGTAAACTTAAGTTTCATCGAACACTGTGTAAGTTCTGGTCCTCTAAGAGGCAGATACCAAGGTGGGATTTGATGTGCTAGAGATTTACTGGTGGAAACACCCGTGAAGCATAAAGAAAAGAGAACAGGAGAAGGCAGAGAGGATCTTCAGACCAAGATGCAGGTCTGACACCTGTGAAAGAAGGGCAGGGGAAGGAAAGAAGATTGTGTGGAAGAATCCCAGACTGTAGAGCAGTTTCAAAGATGGTTTGGCCAGGCTAATGGGAGTCTTGGCACTCAAAGCACCTGTTAGAGGAGCCCCAGTTCTCACAGGAATGGGCTGGCACTTTTCCCTTGATGCTTGTTCACTGGCTGAGAGCAGCCTGCTGGAAGCATGGCCTCGGCTCAAACATCGTGGTGGATCCAGCAAGGCTGTAGATGGGCCATAAGTCAGCTACACTCCTTGTAGCAGGATAGCTGAGCAGGACATTTTCACGGCCACCCCTGCCCCTTCCCTACCCCATGCACACTTACACATATAAAAAAGCAATATCTATATATTGACTCTACAATCAGTTTCTGGGGTCCCTTATTCCTATAACCTTAACCCATTTCCAAGATCTGAGATGCTCTTTGTCACCCGTCAGGGTTTTTCCACCAGAGTTGGTCCTGGGCTGTGGATTTTGCTTCTTTCTGTCTACAGAGAAAAAGTGAGGCCCAGATGTGCTAGTTCTATAAGGATTCCTAGGCCAATGGCATGGTTTTCTTATGTGATGAAAGCAGGGAGAGGCTGAGAGAGAATACTGAATTCTTGGCCTCTGGGAGTCTTGGATTAGAGGGAAGGATTCAGTGGACCCAGCGTCTGTGGTGGGAACAAGAGCTGTGGTTGAAAGGGACAGATGGAGTGCTTACAAGAACTAGGCCACTAATGGTCATAGAGGATGGACTTGTCATTCCAAAGGGAATATGGGGAAACCAGAAGGGGAAAGCCAGGTTCATCTGTTGTGATACTTGCTGGCTACCCTTACACAATCCAGGCATGCTCCCCTCAAGGTAGCCTGTATCTATCGCCCTATCGCCAAATAACTCTTCAGGTGTCAGTTAATGTCTGAAACTCCTTGGGCTGGTATAAAGCCTTTAATTTTATAGTTAGGAAAGTTTTAAAGTAGTCTTCTAATTCGCTATACTTTGGTCAATTGCCTGGTCCCTTTTCTAGAGTGGGAGTTCTTTTGGTGCAGAGACTGTGTCTTTTTCAATTTTCAGCACCAACAAAATGCCTGGTACAAAAATCGATTCGCAATAAATTTTTTATTCTAAATAAATTTTTATTAAAATGAATGAAATTGAATAGATGCAGATACTTCTGGGAGAGGCAGCATAGCAACCAAGCTGGAATCACATGAAGGTGGATAGATACCTGGAGTGCAAACCTGGGGACATTTGGATGTTCTAAATTCATGAGACCTGTAAGACTGTGGATGAACACTTTATCCTTTCTGCAGTTTAATTTCCTTCCTATAAAATGAGGCCAAACACCTTCCTCTCATAACCTCAGCATTCCCATGTGTATCAAATGATAAAGAAAAGACTGAAATGTAAAAATGATGGAAAAAGTTATATTATTTTTCCTTGTTTTGTGGGGACTTAGGATTTAGTTTAAAGGTAGTCAATGCTTGGAACCAGGAGAGAATATAAAGAGCGGGTCTTTAGGGATGCCTAAGTCTGCCTGGGCAAGGAAGTATTGTTAGAAGGGAAAGAATGTAAGTGTGGTCATTTGGTCACTCACTCACGCACTCACATCATTCATTCATTCACTCATTCATTCACCTACTCGGAACAAATGTTTGAATACCCGTCGTATATTAGGCATGTCCCCAGGGGCTTATTTTTGGGAAGAAATAACAGCATGGTCCCCATCTGTGTGGGAAGGCATTACAAACCCACTTAGCAACCTGTATATGAATACAGGAAAACCTGGTATCTGTGCTGAAAAGACATACAGAAAAAGGAAAGATGACAGTCAGGGAAAGATAAGTGTCAAGTATGCTTACAACTTGCCTAAGGTGTCTGTGTGTGGAATTTATGTAAACTAAATACTCAGTAAAACCCTTTGTAAATAGTCCTGGGAAAGGGGTCTCTTATAGACATTCTTCAGTGATGCCTCTGTGAGAGAGCTGCTTAGATTTTGTCCTTGCCTAGATTCAGTGGTGTGTAGGTAATTCTGGCAAGCTTAGTTTCACCAAATGAAGCATCTTCATTCCTTGCTAAAAGGCCTGCTAACTATGACTTAATGAATGTGATGCTAGCAGGAGGCCAGAAGTCTTTAGGGTGCCTGGACTACAGAACTAGCTCAGAACTCTGAGGGCCATAGGTAGCTCCCTGTGTTTGGCTTTAGCAGCAGAGGTGGTTACATGTGATTTATTTGTAAGGCCCTTTGTCAACATTAGGTTATGGTGTTAAGGAGAAAAGTCAATAAGCCCAGAACTGTGCATTGTTTAATTCAATAAACACCTGATGGATTGAACTGAGGCTGAATAGAAAAGCTTTCAGGTGACTTTTCCTCTACAAATGACTTTCTGTGCCTAGTAACTGAATACTTGCGTTGATATCATGCCAAGGTTTAACTGTTACTCATATATTTTCTAGATAAATGACACTAGTTCCCCCTTTGGATTTCAAAGAGGGAAAAGGATTTTGAATTTGGGATGAGACCCTGAGGGCCTTCTTAAGTAATGCTGACAAATCTCCAGATGAGTTAAGGATATTCTTGACATTAGGAACTGAACATTACAGCCCCACAAGTGTGCACGCATACTACCAAATCTTATGAGACCATTTGGTAACAATATATTTTGTTATGTTTTTAAGATGACTTCTTGGGTGGCAAGAATATAGCCATCAGCTGTAAACTGGGACTGGGTGATAAAAACTCCATAACTTTTATGTAAAAACAGAAATCAAAGTCAAAACAGGATCTATTTCCTCTAGTCCCATTTCTTCCCCTTGTCTCCTACTTACATGTTTTCATTGCACTCATGGTAACTATAACCATTTACATTTTTTCTTAAAGGCCAGGGAGATGCGAAGGCCCGTGCCTATCCATATTCTATATTTGATATGAGTGATTCCAGGAACTTATGTTAGATTTGGATACTCCTACAAATAAGGCCATTATCTCTGAGTCTGCAATGCTCTGTTCAGGATCTTGGGGAAGAAAGAAACAATGCTGATATAAAGATTACCCAGCTCCCTTCCCTAAGCACCTGCACATCCCTATAATGACCCAATGGTTTTCAAGTGAGCTATGAAGAGAACTGCCCTGTCAGGGGTTTTAAAGTATATGTAAGGATATTTTGTAAGAGCAGCACAACAGAAACAAGTTCAAAAGGACAGAGGAAAAAATGCTCCAAATCTGCGGCAAACAGGATTTCGCTGAAATTTACAGGATTCCTTGGATGTCTTTGATTCATACACTGATTTCTCAACACTTTGAAACTATTTCAAGTGATGTTTAAAGTAATGAAAACTTTTCCCTGTAATGGAAAATAAATTATTCTACTTTTATAGACAAACTGAAAAATGACTATTGCTTAATTTCTTTCATAGACTGTGATTTAAAAAAAAAAATTGGGGAATGGTTATAAGAAACTCCCCCCTACACACACACACACACACACACACACACACTCTCTCTCTCTCTCTCTCTCTCTCTCTCTCTCTCTCTCAGAAAGTTAAGGATGAGTCTTTGGGGAGACAAAGTATTGCAACTGGTTATCATGCTAATCTTTCATTACAGGAGTTGGGCCCAAAGCCAGATTTGCTGCTTATAGCAAATGATCAGAACTTGAATAATTTTAAAAAATCTTCTCAACCCTCATGCCTGGCGCCCATAGTCCAGCTTGATTTGTTTTCTAGCATCTTTCTCCTTCACAAATACTAAATACTTAAAGCAAAAGTCAGATTATTAGAATAAAATGCCTCCTCCTTTGTTCCTCTTCAGTAAGTGTCTCTGTGTAGTTAATCATGACCATAAGCCACTCAGAATTGCACTTTCATGTCAGTTTTTCTTGACAGTTTTCTCATCTTGGTCTCAATTTTCCTATATGTTAATAGGAACAATAAAAGGCAAACTGAAGAGGGCATTTGTATAGCATGGAAGTAGGGATGTGGTTTAAGTGGTGGGGAAGGTGATTCCCATTTCTGCTTGATTCTAGGTTTGTTATTGGTTTGAGTATCTGAAATTCCTCTTTTCATCCGATCTCAGTTTCTTTATCTGATTTGAGTTCAATAATTTAGATTTGTGATGGTAGTAGAAGTGTATATTATTTTATTGTTGAAAAATCCTAAGATAAAAAGAATGATTTAAAAACTAGGATGAATTGGGGGATACCAGGAGATGGTATGGCATCTATTTTCTCTACCAGTAACCATCTGTGAGTCTTTCAGTAGGTCCCTCGATGGCTCTAAATTGGTTTTCTCAAACATGACATAATAAAATTGTAGTAAATGACCTCTAAGATCCCTGAAAGATTTGATTGAATTGACATTATTCTGCCTTCTAGCTCTTGATTCACCATAACTTCACTTTTTGATTTATTCAGTAGATATTGACTAAATGTCTACTTTGTGCCAGGCCTATTCTACTTTGTGCCAGGCCAGATTCTACTTTGTGCCAGGCCTATTCTACTTTGTGCCAGGCCAGATTCAGCAGTGAACAAAACTGACAAAATTCCTCTTTATGAAGATTACAGTCTAGTGTGGGTAGACAGACAATGAGTGTATAAAGAAATATATATATATATGTCAGTGGTAAGTGATGTTAGGGAAAATAGAGCACTATATGTGAATAGAGACTGGTAGTGGTTGTGGGGCAGTGGAGCTCTCTTATATGAGGTGGTGAGAAAAGTTTTCCTTTATAAGGTCACATTTGGACAGGATCCTTAAGAGAATGAGGTGGCAGGGCCTGCAGTGATCTGAGGGAAGAACAATCCAAGTGGAAGGAATTTGCAGCAGATGCAAAAGCCCTATGGTGGGAATATGCTATATTTTTTCAAGGTTTAGCAAAGATGCCAGTGGCTGGATCAGAGTGAGCAAGAAGAATAATGATGAAAGATGAACTTGGAGAAGCACAGTGGGTCGTGACAATAGCAGTCACAGAAAGACCTCTGGCTTTTCTCTGAGATGAGAAGCCACTGGAAGGTTTTGAGCAGAGGGGTGACATGATTTAATCCACTTTTTTGAAGCATCAGTCAACTGCTCTGTTAAAAAATGGCTGTAGGAAAGTAAGGACAGAAGCAGCAAGATTAGTTAGAAAGCTACACTGACAATTCAGATCAGAGATGATGGTGACTTGAGTCAAGATGGTACTGATGGAGGTGGTGAGAAGTGGTTGGATCCTGGATAGATTCTGAAAGTAGGATCAACAGAATTTACTGATGGATTGAAATGTATTATAAGAAAAAGAGAGGTATTAGGGATGACTCCAATATTCTTATGTTAGGCAACTGGAAGATTGGGCAACTAGATATTTGAATCTAGAGTTCAGGAGCAAAATTCAAGCTAGATCCATTGTATTGATATTATTTAAAGCTATCAGACTGGATGAGAACACACTGGGCTCAGGGTATCTGTTCTTAATCTTGGCTACACATTAGAATTACTGCGAGACCTTAAAATATGTGTAGGTGACTGGGCCCTGCCCATCCTAGACCAACTAGGTCATTACTCTAGAGAGCAGCTTCAATCACTTGGGAGTTTTTAAAAGCTCTCCAAGTCATTCTCATGTAAACCAGAGTTGAAAATCACTAATCTACAGAGTGAATGTAGATCGAGAAAGGAAGAGTCCTGTTTCCTGCTCCCCTACAGAGTTTAGAGATCAGAATTTGGAAGGAATCAGCAAAAGAGAATGAGTAGGAGCTGGCAGAGAGGTAAAGAAAGTGTTGTGTCCTAAAAATCAAATAAAGAAACTGTTTCAAGAAGGAGAGAGTGATAAACTGTATAAAATGCTACTCTTGGTTTACCATAGCTCTACTTTTTGAATAATGTCAATTAAGTTGAATCTTTCAGAGACTTTAGAAGTCATTTATCATGTCATGTTTGAGAAAACCAACTTAGAGTCATTGAGAGACCAACTGAAAGACTGACAGCTAGTTGGTTACTGATAGAGATTAAGGAATGGGAAGAGATCACTGGATTCCATAACATGGAGGCCACTGGTGACCTTTACAGAAGCATTTTGATGTGATAGAAGTGAAGCCTGATTCTATTGTTTTATAGATGATGGGGGGAGTAAAATTGGAAACAGTGAATAAGAGTGCAAAGAAATTAGGTGAAAGCTGTTGGGGGAAAGTGGTGTCAAGGGAGAGTTTTTTTTTTTTTTAGAGTGTAGTTTTTTTCTCATCTTTATTGAAATATAATAGAAAGTTAGTTGCTTGTATTTACATTATACAATTCAATGAGTTTTTTTCCCAATTATAGTTGGCATACAATAATATACATTTCAGTTGTATAGCATAGTGATCAGAGATCCATATAACTCGCAAAGTGATCACCCCACTAAATCTAGTATCCTTCTTCCCTTTACATATTTATTACATTATTAACCATCTCCCCCATGCTACAGTCTATATCTCCATGTCTATTCTGCAGCTATCCATTTGTACCTCTTAATCTCTTTGCTTTTTTTTGTCCCCCCATCCCCCTCCCATCTAGTATCTCTCTAAATATTCTCTGTATCTATGAGTTTATTTCTGCTTTTGCTATTGTTGTTGTTCATTTTGTTCTTTAGATTCCACATGTACATGAAATCATGCGATATTTGTCTTTCTCTATCCGACCCATTTCATTCAGCGCAATACCATCTAGGCCCATCAAGGCAATATCTTTTTCCATCCCCTTCCTTTTAGTCTGTGTGTCTTTTAATCTGAAGTGAGTTTCTTGTAGGCAGTATACGTAGGGG
>NW_011888836.1:5291032-5299933 GCF_000151845.1 Pteropus vampyrus
TATAAGAGTAAAGTCCTTAAGAAGTCCTGGGGGGATGGGATCCAGGGCATAAGTAAAGGGATTGGCCTTAGATTGGTTCACCCTTTGTAGCAGCAAAGAAGGCGGAACACATGTATATATATGTGGATAAACTGGTGTATTTGGTAGTGGGAGTTATTTTATTCTCAACGTTAGAACTTTTGTACTTGGAGGTTTGGAACACACTAGATTAGTAAATTACATAAAGTCTTGAGAATATGGATGCTTGTAGCCTTGGGAGGCAAACAAATAGTATGTCAGAGAAACAGATAGAAAGTAAAAAGGCACTATTTTAATATAATTTACTATTATGTAGATATTTAAAATCATGTTTGGAATAGTCAATAAATGGGAAGTGTTTTTAGAATACTGTTAAATGAAAAAAGCATTTTTCCCAAAGGTATAAATAGTATGCTCAAAAAAAAAAAACACACAAAACAAAACAAAACAAAAACCTTATTGTAGTTAAATGTAGAGAAAGACTAAAAAATATTACCTTCTGGATGGTGGGACTATAGATACCTTTTATTTTCTTCTTTGTGCTTTTCAATATATTATTAACTTTACATACTAATTATGTTTTTAGAAAAAGCATATTATATAAAGTAGAATATATTCAAAACAAAAATATAAAAAATAGAATGATTTTTTACCATTTCAGAATTATTGTTCACAATGGAGGTATAAAATTATAGAATCTGACTCTACAAATTGAATTAAGATTTAGAATGAACTCACATCTCAGAGGAAATACAGTCACAGATTCTGATTTGGCTTATTTATGGAAAATATTTGATGACTAAATTAGTTCCAACTTAGTGATCTTGCATCTCAGAAAGGAACTATAATTAAATTTAGTATTACTATTACTAGATTGTAATTGTGGATTGAAATTTTAAAAAATTTTGTTGATATAGAATGCTCAGTGTACTTGTTACCTTTGCCAACCAAGTATGTGTTTCTATGTCCTTCTACTTCTACGGTTTTGAGATCTTTATGAGATTCTCTCTCCTACCCTCATTTTAGTACAGATTATAGCTGTGCTTCTAGACTAAATGAGATGACCACAAAGAGGAGACCGAACTTCTCAATTTCATAACATAGAGCTGGTACTGAACTGACCTCTCAAGTTAATGTCATTGTGATGTAGTAATCATTAAGTCTGGTTGTCAAATGTCACCACCTTCTGGCTTCCTGATGCTTGTGAGCAAAGAACAATTCTTCTGTCTGGGATATGATTTAATCGATTCTACGACAGAACCCAAATGAAGTACAAGAATGTGCCATAGAGAAGAGAAGTCTTAGTGGACTGTGAGAACAGAGAGGCCTTTGAAGAACTGACTGAAGAAAAAGTACTTTTGGGGATAAAACATGACTGTTTGGCTAGCCCAGAATAGAGAGAAAAAAGAATAATGTGACCTTCAATAAAACGAATTATGTTTTCCCTGTCCCTTCCATAAAATCAGAAAAGGTTATAGGCCTGGTATCACAAATTGTAAAGTTACAGGTAAGCAGTCAGCAGTTGGTGCCATTGATCCTTCAAAGACGGCACCTGTAAATAAATCATAGACTGAAGGTCTAGAGACTGACTGTTGCCATCAAGGCAGCAGCATTTTATTGATGACATCAAACAGGACAGCAGGGCAACTCCAAAGTCTGAATTAAGAATCAGCATGGACTCCCAAGAAGGAAACGAGTTCCACTTTGGCTTTTTATCACAAAGGTAACTTAGAAAAACCAGCGTGAATTTAATGTTGGATACATAGATACTATGTAATATATTCTCATATATATGTACATATTATATAATATAGTTTTAGAGAATAATACAAAATATATTCTTATAGAATTCTGTAAATTTAGGTAGTCTTGGCGATATTGCTATTACAGGATAAATATTACTTAGTGAATTAAAAGGAACTGGAGCAGTGAGCTCTGTATTTAGTGCAGTCATTAAAGCCGATCGTGGTATACTGCTGCCAACAGACCTCTCCACACCAGCAGGTGCCAGGCACGGAGAGCACCGCTCCCTCAGACATTGACCCCGTGTTAGGGAATACGCTGACGCATTGTGTTTACTCCAGGAATGAACAGGGAGGCTAATGCCCCACTCCTCGAGGAGCAGCCCACGTACCATAAAGGTTTTATAGCTGTCCAAGATAGACTTCAGGTTCATTCTTTCCCGATTCATTCACAGGGAGGGAGAAAGAAAGGGAGGGCATGGCAACAGTAGAGCAATGTTTAACTCAACAGATTCCAATGTCTTAGTGCTGAAGATGATCAAATCCCCCAACTCCCCACCCTGTTAGCTGCACAAACAGAAAATGTCAAGTGTGGGCACCCTGCCAGATGTTCAAGCCAGCAGCTGAACTGAAACAGACCTGCCCTAGGAAGGGAGGGAGAGAAATATGGCCAAGGAAACCTAAGAAGGAAGAAATGGCAAACTATCCCGATAACTTTGCTACTGACCCATCTCAGTGTTTGTTAAGGTGAAAATTAAAATATATCTGAAATTTGTTATTACTATTATTATAGTTAGCTAAAGTAATAATTGTTATGTGTCATATACCAGGTTAGGCATTTATGTGCACTTTCTCTACTGTTCTTCCTATCCTATCAGCTAGCTTCTATTATTATCTCCATTTTATAGGAGAAGAAACTGAGATTGAATAATTTACTATTTAGTGGAAGAGTCTGAATTTGAAGATAGGACTTTAGATGTGATTGAAACTTGAGATATATGTATCAAGAATGATGAAACAATGTGCACATTAAAGTTGCTTTAAGTTATAGATCCTCAGGATAAAAATAAGTCCATCTTTGGCTACCATGCACTTTTAAAAATATATTAAAAAATTTTCCTATAAAGTAGATATTAATTTCTCTATTTTAAGATAGAGTCAGGAATTAAATTTAGGTTTGCCTGAATCCAAAGCCTCCCTGTTTCCAAAACACCTTACTGGGAGGAAAGGGAAATGGAAAGGAACACCCATTTTCAGTGAAAATGGTGAGGTGATGCATGCCATAGAAGGGCCAATTTCACAGATGTTCTAATCTCATTTTAAGCTGTAGTTTCAACTTCCTCTCATGAGAAATACTACTTGATTTGAAGTTCAAGCTGCTAATAAACAATAAAAATCTTAAGATATGTAGAATAGGAAAAATGCAAAACCTACTTTGAATTTGTAATTTGTTTTAGTTTACAAAGCACTTTTTTAAACTCCATGATGATTCTGCCAGTCCACTTTTATAAATTTTTAGTCTCCATTTTTTTTTTATAATGAGAAAGCCATACTAATCGATAAATATTTATTACATTGTGGTTACGGTATAGCCGCCCCTACTGTGTGTGCATTGGGGACTTTAACAGGCATTATCTTGTTGGCCCTTTACAACAACGCAGTGAAGTAGGCAGCTTTTTTTGATCAGTGAGGAAATTGAGCTTTAGAATGGTTCAGTGGTTTGCCCAAGGGCACAAAGCTAATAACTGAAAAAGCCAGAATTTATCAAGCTTGGCCAGTGTCCTTTCTCCTACATTATACCAGTTTTCCCCTCAAGGGTCAAAGCAAGAAAGCTGGATAATCAGCCTCTAGGTAATGGAAAGTTGGCTGGAAAATATGAAGCACTTAGAGAAAATGTTTCTCTTTACCCACTTTTACACATACTGTCATGAGATGCTTATGTTCTGAAACACGCATCATTAGGTGGTTTCCTTGTTATGTGAACATCATAGAGTGCACTTATACAATTTTAGATGGTATAGCATACTATACACCTAGGGTATATGGTATAGCCTATTGCTCCTAGGTTACAAACCTGTATAACTTGTTACTGTACTAAATACTGTAGGCATTTGTAACACAATGATGTGTTTATATATCTAAACATAAAGGTACAGTAAGAATATGGTATGAAAGATAAAAAATGGTATAGAGCACCTGTATAGGGCACTTATCACAAATGAAGCTTGAAGGAAGATGCTCTGGGTAAGTCAGTGAGTGAGTGGTGAATGAATCTAAAGGCCTAGGACATTGCTGTACGCTACCATAGACTTTATAAATACTGTACACTCAGCTTACACTAAATTTATAAAACAACATGAGATCAAATTAAACACAAGAGAATGGCATACTGTTTTACAGCAAACTTTTTTTTAATAAGTAGAAATACACTCTAAAATAATGATAAAAAGTGTAGTATAGTAAATACATAAATCATTAACAGTTGTTTATCGTTAACAAGTATTATGTATTGAAATAATTGTATGTGCTATACTTATATATGAATGGTAGTGCAGTAGGTTTGTTTATACCAGCATCACCAAAAATGTGTGAGTTGTGCCGTAATGTCACTAGGTGATAGGTATTTTTCAGCTCTATTATAATGTTATGAAACCACTGTTGTATATGTTGATGTTTGGTCAACCATTGTTGACCAAAACCTTGTTTTGTGGTACACGACTATATTGAAGGCAGAGAGCAAATGACTTATTCATGTTGTCTCTTTCAACAAATTCTTATTTTAATATTGAAAAAAAATTTTTTTTTAGTTTTCAATTTTTTGGTCCTAATTATTGGTTTCCCTGGAGACATGTTTTTATAACAAAAGGTGAAAGAAATATGACAAATTAGAAAAGAGAGGGAGAATAAAAACAAGAATGAGAAATGAAGAACAGGAGAATACAGCCAAAGAAGCAAATGAATCAACAATGAAGAGAGTAGAGAAAGTAATTACCATTTACACAGGCATTCCTCAGAGATATTGCAGATTTAATTCCAGACCACTACAATAAAGTGAGTATCACAATAAAGGGAATTATAATCTTTTTGCTGACGGAGAGTCTTGCCTTCAATTTGTGAAAACGCAACATCTGGGAAGTGTAATAAAACGAGTATGCCTCTCTTTTGCACAAGGGAAAAACCTGAGCACATAGAGATGAGAGAACTTATCCCATGAATGAAATACAGGTGAGAATTCTCTTGGGCCTTCTCCTTAATTATCCTAAACCTAGCTTCAAAACAAGATTCCAAGTTTCCAGAATCTAGATGTGCGTTTGAGAATAAGACATAAATTTCAATTAACTTTCGCTGTCCTTGTCCCTTTCCGAAGGCGTACATGACCAGTCTACCTTGCTGTTCCCATTCCCTATAGCTGGAAATGCCTTTGTGTAGGTTCAGTGCCATTCCAGATGCTTGAAACAGTCAGGATTTTAATAAAAGCAAATAATAGGGCACTTCAATCAATGGGTTCACATTGCATTGTCGCCAGTTTTTCCAGCATTTGCTGTCATTTCTGGATATTAAAACCAAGCCCCTCCCCTATTCCTCAATTTCCAGTCCCCTAATTGACCCTGGACTTCTCAAAAATAACACCAGTGCATAGCAAGTTTATTCTTGTTGCGGTATGGGAAAGCATTATCTTGAGAGAGTCTTAGTGTCTCAGAGTGGAGAGGGCAAAATTGGGATATTTATGACATTTTGCGGTCTAGTTTAATGTAGGTCTTTTAATCTCAGGGCTTGATTACAGCTGAGTAAGGGCCATAATACAAGTCTAGAACTGGAAAACACAGTAAGGCAAGGATTTTGAGGCTGACGATTCAAAACATAGTTAGGTTGATAATACAATAACAAGATGATATATAATATAATATAACAGATATAATATATAATATAATATAATATATAATGTGTTATATATATAATATATAGATATACACTACTATTAGACCTGTAACTTCTCATCCTGAGAAGAAGCAAACAATAATTTGGACACATTCCAAACCCAGTGTATGAGTACCTGTCTGAAGTCCATTTGAAGATATTGAAAAGGACCCCAAGGATAGGGCTTTTATGCATGTTCTACCTTTACAGTTTTACCAGGATTATGCTAGTGACAGATGAGACATGCACTAGAGTCACCCTCAGACATTTTAGTAAAATTTTCTCATCAATGTTCATTGAGTTTAGTGGCCAATTTGTCCTTGCATTGGTAGGTAATTTCATGAAGGCTCCTGCAAGTTTCCATTTGAGGTTTTCCAGTACTTTTAAGCAGTCATTCTTAGAGTGGCTGCTTAGATTATCCTCATGCCGTTTATATCTGGATTTCTTCAGGTACATTTTTCTGATTTTGGACCCAATGACTGGCATTTTGTAAAAGCCTTTTAAATGCTGCTCAAGTTTTAATCTCTCAGGTTATCATTAGGGCTAGGATCTTAGTAAGTGCTATTATCTGGCATAATGAGAGGGAGAAAATAGAATTTTATATGAGGTAAGCCTACTTGCTAAGAAGAAGCAGACTATACAGCATGAATAACCATCAAATTTAAAGAAGACCCTAAAACCAAGTTGGCATACATCTCCACTGGTTTAACTGGTATGATTATTCAGCAGATGGGTAGGCTTTTGCCACCGGGTCAAGAAGTTGAGTTTGAATGCCATGAGCTGTCCAGACTTCTCATGCACAAAAAGATAGAAAGGTGGATGTGGTTCCATAGTGTAGGGGTTAGCACGCTGCTTTACATGCAGAAAGTCCTTGGTTCATGTCCCAGTCCATGGTCTATAGCCATGCCACCCTGAACAAGCCCCATGTCTGATCTCGGAAGCTAAGCAGGTTAGGCCTGGTTAGTACTTGGATGGGAGACCACCTAGGAAGACCAGGTGTTGTAGTCTTATAAATATAATTATTTATATTATTATATAATATAAATAAATAATAAATAAATAAATAAATAAGATAGAAAGGTTTATGATGATTAGATAAGCCCAGAGTGGAAGACTGTTGGAGAGCAGATAAATAGACCTGTTGTGTTTACATTTCCAGAGAAAAGGTTTGGTTCCTGAGAACTCGATTAAATCATACAGTGGAGTAGCAATTAGAAAAGTTGAGAACCCATTGCACTGGGTCAGTGAGACTGACATGTCCTTTTCATTGTCTCTGGCCTAGTAAAGTTTTGATGCCTGTAGTTGGTTAGGAGAAAGGGGCTGACTTTGTTGGGGTAAATCACATTCTAGAGCAGGGCATAACTTTTACTTTTTCTGTAAAGGACCAGATAGTGAATATACTTTATGGGGAATACAGTCTGTGTCACAACTATTCAATTCAGTTGTTGTAGTGTTAAAGTAACGATAAATAATATAGAAATGAATGGGTGTGATTGTGTTCCAAAGACATTTTATTTACAAAGATAGGCAGATTTAGTTAATGGCTGTAATTTGCTGTTCCTGTCCTACATAATGAAATTACATTGTACCTTCTTTTTGGAAATATGCCTTTGTTGAGCTAAAATAGTAAGTAGGTAGTCTCAGAGTTTACCTCATTTTAGAACACCACGAGAGGTCCTGGTTAAGGATATATGAAAAGTAGCAGATGCCTCGGTAAACCCCTGGGGCATAACAATCCAGACCTATTGTTGATTTTCCTTAGAGAAGGCAAACAACTATTGACTATCTTGACCTAAAAGGACATTAAAGAAAGCAGAACGCATGTCTACAACTGTATAATATGTGGTCTTAGGAGACACCTAACAAAATAGTATTGAGGTTTAGTACTACAGGGAATCCCTGAATGACTATTTTATTTATGGCCCTAAAGGTCTAATATATCTATATCCTTGCCTGTTGGGGTTTCCACTTGGGAGGACAGTAGTGTTACAAAGACCAGGATAATGTATGATGAGTCCTTTCTTATTAGACTTTCTATAATCTATAATCAGTCTTCAGTTTTTCATTTAAGAAAATTTTGTGCAAATTTGGAGAAAAAAATGTGTTAAGACAAATCTTGGGTCATGACAGTGAGAAGGGCTTGACTGGATTTTGATGGACCTCCAATATTGTCAAGTGCCAGATTCCTGAAAATATCACCAAAACAACTTGCAAATAAGATAAAAGTGAGGTTTTTTTCTGATCCAATAAGGAGACGACTACCTTCACAGAGTTTTAGTAGTATCTCAGAAAGTGGGAAGGAAAAATTAGAATATTTATGAGTATTTGGAAAGTGGTTTAAGGAGGGTGGGTCTTATAATAGGAGGATTTGATTAGGATTAGATAAAAATTTTGACATAAGAGTTTAAGACTGGTAGACATAGGAAGATGAGGATTTTGAGATGAGAGGATTCAAAGAATCTTATGAAGTAAATTATCATTTGATACTATCTATTGTAGAGACGAACAAATGATCTTCACTTAAGTAATATAGTTGCTTGGAATGTTTATCTTCCTGGGCAAAATGTTACTGGAATAGTAATGTCATTCTGATGAAGACAGTGGATTAGTAAAGCCATGTTAATGTAATCCTTGAGTTGTGTGGGTGTAGATGGCTTCCGTTTTCACTTTTTATGGCTGAATTCCTGGTTTGGTTTCCTGTCTGATATCATGGTCCTTAAAGGATTCGGGTGCTGTCAGGCTGCTAAACTCTATCCTACCTTTTATTCCATTCCTTGCTCTTTGCTCTCCATGGTTTTCCACAGCACCACATTTCTCAGCTTTCACCTGGCCCTATCTATAATCCATTTATTTGCTGTAATTTTATATGTTCTTTTTTGCTGCATTTTCTTGACTTTGACTGACTACAAAAGTTCTGTCAAAACCTCTGCCTTTAACCTTCTTC
Organism: Pteropus vampyrus; assembly: GCF_000151845.1. Taxonomy (NCBI): domain Eukaryota; kingdom Metazoa; phylum Chordata; class Mammalia; order Chiroptera; family Pteropodidae; genus Pteropus; species Pteropus vampyrus. The sequence continues at coordinate 5,299,655 of NW_011888836.1, forward strand.
CAAATTCCCCAGCATGGTAAAATGGATTTGAATCTGGACTGTGTTACTTACCAGCTGCAATATATTTACCCTATGCCTCATTTTTTTCCTTTTTTTTTTTTTTCTGACCATAGTGGGACCTTCCATGATTTTCTGACTCACCCTAGTAGGTCTGTCTGATCTCTGACTCATGGCTATCTCACACTTGGTCAGTCTTGTGCAGACAGAGATTCTATGCAGAAACTAATGTTGTGAGCGAAAATCTAAACTTTAGAAAAACCAGTCTTGATTTGAAATATA
>NW_011888836.1:5300588-5329219 GCF_000151845.1 Pteropus vampyrus
ATATATATGATATATATTCCTACCCTTGTTGCATCAAGAAAAGAAATTTAGCATGCTTTCAGTTCTCTTTTCTTCCATTAAGTCTGCCTATAACCTTTCATGTTGAGATTATCTAGAATTTTTAGTTGTATAATTTTTATGCCAATTATTATTTTATGTACCAATTTTATGTACTAATAAGTATTTAATAATTATTTAGGTGTTAAATATACTGGTTTATTTGTTCTTTACTTTTTAATTTAAATCTTGCATTCTGAATCATTTTTTATTTTTATGGAGTATGTTTAAATAATTCTTTCAGAGAATGTGTGTTGTGAGTTTATTGAGTATTATATTCCTAATGAACTTTTAATTTTGCACCTCCACTTTGATGATAGTTTGGCTGGGTATAAGATTCTAGGTTCAAATTTCCTTTAAAACTTCTGAAAATGAATAACAAAAAGATGACAAAAAACTTAACTTCCTTGAATTTTAGAGATACTCTTCTAATTAACCCTCACATTAAAGAAGTAATTGAAATGAAAAATTCAAACTAACTAAGACATAACATAAAAGAAAAAACTTTATACAAGAACTTATGTTATACAGATAAAGCCAAAAATCAAAGGAAATTTTATAGCGTTAAGTATCTTATTAAAGAAATAACATTGAAAATAGCAGAGGCAGTTGGCAGTTGGACTGGAGCTGGGAACAGAGGGAAGCAGGAATCCATTTAAGTTACCATGTTCCTTGCTTCTAGCACCTTTACTGCTTAATTTTTATTATTTAAAATTTTGAACTATTTGGAGTTTATTTTGGTTTAAGGTATCAGAATGAATCTTACTTCATTTCCTTCCAAATGTCTAACCAGTTGTTTTAATAACATTTATTGCATAATCCACACTTTTCCTTCTGATATAAAATTTCATTTCAATCATAGAGTTAATTCTCAAATGAACTTTAGTTTAATCTTGTACCACCTATTCTGTGTTATTTATTTGTGTATTTATTTTGGCATAGCTCCTGGCTATTACTGTAGCTTGTAATGCATTTTGATATCTAATAGGATAGGCCATTTTTCACTCTTATGTTTTTTTATATATTTGATAGGCTCTTTGTCACATTTTCAATCATTTTGATGAATTTAAAATATTTTTTTCTAATTCTAAAAAAATAAAAATAAATGGGAATTTGAATGGAATGTATTATAATGGAAATTATTATTATTAAATTAAGGGGAATTGATATCTAGTGTGTTACATCTTCCCAAGAACAAAGCATTTATTCTTATGAATTAAAAAAAAAAAGGTTTAGACTTCCAGTTTTTCCTTCAACGTAAAAAGATCTGGGAAGTTGTCACTCCCATATTCACAACAACAAAAAAAAAGCTGAACTAGCTGAAAATCAGTAATTCTTCTTAGATCCATCAGAGAACTGAAGTCACAGGGCAAACCAACAGTCCCAAAACTGAAGAGATAGGCCAATACAGTGGATCACAGCTTGATGGGAGCAGTAGACACTGGAGCCAGAAACTGTTAGGAAAACTGAAACTTTAATTGGTGAACTGCTGGAGACTGAGTATAGACTAGCTTGAGAGTTAAAAAGTTGGTGGGGGGCGGCGAGTCTCCTACACTTTCAGGAGTTATACCTTTAGAAGCCCCAGCAGATTCTCTCTCACAGTGAAGATTAAAGAACAATCCCCTGTGCTTCCAGCAAGCAGATGGGGGAGGCAACCATTTTGAAATATGCCCAAGGGAAAAGTAGCCATTTTGAAATAAGCCTGGAGCATTCTGTTCTCTGGCTATTCTCAAAGGAATTTGTTTTACAGAATCTAACTGAAGTAAGAGAAAGGAAATACCTAACTGTGGCCCCTGCTAAACTTCCTATCTAATCTGAATGGGGGTTAAAACTGAGAAGCATTTGTGAATGTCACAGACCAGGATCACAGCCCCACTAAAAGACTGAGACCTAATCATAGAATTATAGAATGCTTACCCCCATCGTACACCTTATCACAACATCAGGGCTTGTGCATAATAACAGAGGATTACAGCTGAAAGGACTGCAAGATTCACACTCTATTTAAGAGGGAGTTTTTAAAGTAACCAAATACAATAGGGGAGACAAAAACAAGGACATTAAAAGAGACAAAACCTCAGACATCCATTGCTACAGCAAACAATAGACAATTTATCCTAGCCAGATAAATTTTCACACTAAGGCCTACTTATCTATGTTTCTATTACCCAATAAATAATATGTGGTTTTCAACAACATTTAGAAGGAATGCTAAAGACAATAACAACAAAAATTCTGAAAAGACAAAGCAAGGAACAGATCCAGACTCACATTTGACAGATATTTTGGAAGTATCAGAAAAGAAAAAAAATTTTAAGTGTTATTATATTTACTTATTTATATTATTATTTTATATTAATTTCAGGTATACAGTACAATGGTTAGACATTTACATAATTTATGAAGTGAGCCTCCCAATTACTCTAGCACCCATCTGGCACTACATACCAGAAAAAGAACTTAAAATAACTATGATTAATATGCTGAGAGCTCTTATGGAAAAAATGAACAACGTGGACAACATGCAAGAACAGGTGGTTGATATAAGCACAGAGATGAAAATTCTAAGATAGAATCAAAAGGAAATGGTAGAAATAAAAAACACTGTATCAAAAATAAAGAATGACTCAATGGACTCATCAGTATAATGCACTAGACCAAGAAAAGAATTGGTGAACTTGAAGATATGTCAATAGAAATTTCTCAAAATGAAAAGCAACAAACAAACAGAACAAACAAACTCATAAACACAGACAACAGTATGGTGGTTACCCTAGGGGATGGCAGTGTAGGGAAAGGATAAAAAGGATAAAGGGAGTCAACTATATGATGAAGGAAGGAGACTAGACTTTAGGTGGTGAGCACACAATGGAATATATAGATGATGTATTATAAAGTTCTACACCTGAAACTTATTAACCAATGTTACCCCAATAAATTTAAATAAAAAAGAAGAAAGGAAACTTCTCAAACTGACAGGCAAAGAGAAAAAAAGAATGAAAAAATTAGGAACAGAATACTTAAGAAATGTGGGCCAATTACAAAAAGTAATCATGTAATGGGAATACCATAAGAAGAGAAAAAAGAGAAGAAATATTTGAAGTGATAGTGGCTGAGAATTTTCCACAATTAATGACAGACACTAAACCACAGATCCAAGAAACTCAGAATACCAAAAAGATACAAACCTAAATGTTTACACCTAAGCATATGTATTCAAACTGCAGAAAACCTAAGACAAAGAAAAAATCTTTAAGACAGAGGGGAAAAATGCCTTACCTACAGAGAAACAAGGAAAAGAATACACAGGACTTCTCTTCATAAACCAAGTAAACAAGAAGAGAGTAGAGGGAAATATTTGAAGTCTTGAAAGAAGCCACTGACCTGGACTTCTGTAGCCAGTGAAATTATTCTTCAAAAATGAAGGAGAAATAAAGACTTTCTTAGACAAATAAAAATTGAATTTGTCACTGGTGAACTTGCCTTGCAAGAAATATTAAAAGAAGTTCATCAGAGAGTAGAAAAATAAAACAGGTCGGAAACTTGGATTTACATAAAGAAAGGAAAAATGTTAGAGAAGGAATAAATGAAGGTAAAATAAAACTTTTTAATTTTTATTCTTAATTTATCTAATAGATAACTGTTTAAAATAATAATATCTATTGGGCGATTATAGCTTATGAACAAGTGAAACGAATGACAACAGTGTTATAAGAGATGGAGAAACTGGGAATACTCTGTTATAAAATATCTACACTACTCTTGAAGTATTATTGTGTCATTTGAAAGTGGACTCAGATTAGTTCTAAATGTATATTGCACATTCTAGAACAACCATTTAAAAATTAAAAGAGAATAATGATTGCTTATACTAAAAGAGGGCAGAAGATAAAATCACAGAAAAGTTCAACTAAGAAGGCAGAAAAAGGAGAGAAGATAAAAAAGCAATGAAGAACAAATATAACAAAGAATAAAAATATTAAGAAATTAAAAAATCTTAAGCATCAAAGAAGATTATACTTATTAAATTAGTATGGAACAAAGGGATGGAACTTTTTTTGCAGGGAGGGGGGGATATTACTATAAATCTGGTGTTCTATCTCCCCACCATTTTCTTTCAAAAAGGATAAACTCTGTTAACCTATGAAACAGTCAGAAGTTTGGTGTCTCTTTTTCACAAATCTATTCCAGCATCTCTAGTAGTGAAGAACTCGCCATTGCTACCACTGGTTACAAGTAATTCTAAGCCCTGGCCCACTGATGGACTAGTGTGTATCTTTCTTCTCTATTGGAGACCTGAAAGACTGCAGGATAGGACAAAGTCTCTTCCTTCTTCTTTTTACTCTGCTTCTAGTAGTCTCTAGGAGAGAGAGAGAGAGAGAGAGAGAGAGAGATGTTGGTTGTGGTATTTTTTCCTTTTCATAACACAGGAGTGTCTCTCATAGATAAAGAACACAAACATTATAGAAACAGATGGGAACTAAGTGTGGAGAACCCAGTGTTTAGAGAAGATTTGTGATATGTATTGTAAAGCCCTAAGGAAAGGGACTCAGAAGTCAAAAATATAAAGATTTTTCAGAAAAAAAAAATAGGATGTTAAAGAACCCCCAGAGTTGGTAAGGAGTATATAGAATTACAGAGTGGGCCAAACAAGTGAGGTAGGAATAATCAATATGTATACTAGAAACTGGACTGAGAGTTATGCTTCACATAAACAGCAAAATCAAACAGAACTACTGCTGGATAATATCTTTAGCTTTTATTTAGTATAATGCCTTAACTATGTGACATGATTGCTTCTAAAAAACTTGGAAATACAGCTATTGGATAGGTATATCTGTTAGGATTTTATTCAGCTACAACTACCAGAAAAGTCTACTTTTAGTGGTTTAAAAAAATGTGTGCAAGACATTTGCAGGTAGGTAAACTATTGACTGTGGTGCAGCAACTTGATACTGTCATGACCTGTGTCTCCTTGATTCTCTTCGCCTTTCCCTAATCATCACAAAATATCTCCAGACATCATGTTCACATTTAAGGTGGGAAGGAGGAAAGAACTGTACCAGCCTGTTCTGTTTATCAGAGAAATGAAAAGTCTTAAAAGAGATTGTTTTATTAAAGCTTTCCTAGAAAATTGAGACTTTGGGCAAGATTAAAGTGCTAATGCATTATTGGGAGGTAGTGAGAATAAAATAAAGAAAGAATGAGGAGGGAAACAAGTGAAACAATATATTTCTAAGCCAGTCACTACTCCTCTGCACAAAACACTAAAAGACACAACTGTTGTTTGAACAAGTCTATCCATTCGGTCCTGTGAGATGTCATCAGACAGACAATATAGAAAAACCAAACCTTAGAATAGTCTAATAGATAAAGGAATGAAAAGAGAATTTATCTTCTGATCTTCTCCCATTTCCTGTCTTTCATTGGTTTAAGTTTTAACCTACGAGAGTTAACTAGCTCACATTTCTGGGTGGTGTTACCTGGCTTTTTCAACAACTACTAGGGAAACCAATATTCACATCCTGAAATGTGGCCCTTCCTCGGAGTTTAGAGTGGTAGAAGAAGACAGAGCCCTCTAGAGACTTCGGATGTTGAATTCAAACAGCAGAACTTCACACAGCATCAAGTTCATCACCACAGCAAAGGTTGAAATGGAACAAGTGGCTGAGGGTCTGGAAAACAGGTGATGCTGAAAGAATATGAGGAGATACACAAGGTGTATCTAATAAAATATATTAGCAGACTTCTCTTTACAGGTTATTAGCCAGATCTGTGTCCCATGGACATACTTAGCAAAATGGGAGGTGGAAATGTGAGTAGCTTACCTGGAGCTGAGCAAATGGCTGATCTTTCAAAAATCTGGATTCAAGTAGCAAGGATGGTGGGCGAATAGATATTGTGTAAGTAGTGGTAGGTGTGCCAGGCAGGGGCTTTTTTATGTACAATAGTAACCAATTTTCCTAAATTTAAGGGAAACAAAAAGAAATTTGTTGGAAGAATATCAGTAGTTCTCAGCAATGCTTAACAGGAAGGCTAGAGAACCAGATTTAGAAAATAAGCAGGAGCTACAGAAACCTAGAGCAATGGAACCACATTTATGGTCATGCCACATTTGAGGAATAGCACAGTTACGGTGTTGCTGGTGACACCCCAGAGAAGAGATATTTGTCATTGGTGTTGTGCCACTGGACACTAGATTCTGCCATCTTATCAGTGGAATGAATCAATTACTTATTTGCAGATATTTCTTCAGATTCAAATTCCTAGGTAAGAGCATCTGATTAGTTGAGCTAGGTGTTCATGCCCTCAATGGAGAAATCAGCGAGAAAAAATTATCTTTCAGTTTCCATTGAAGTGAACAAGGCCCTGCCTCCCACCAAGATCACACAATACTTATTAAGGAATTAATGCTAGCCTGAAGTTCCATTGTTCCTCAAAACCATGTCCCTGGTAAATATAATATTAACTACCTCTCAAGCAAGCAAGAAAATACTTGTCCTTTTTCTCATAGTGAGGCAACACAAAGTTTCATCAGTTATCGCATTCATCTAGATGAGCAGACTCTTTGGCAGATGTCCATTCCTCTTTCAGTTCCGACACAATACTGTCTCAATGGTCTGTGCTATATGGGCTATATCATAAGCTTAATCCACATTCCTAATGTCTGAGACACATCTTCTGAGTTACTTCACACTCTCTCAATTTAAATGTCTCAGGTGCCCTTGGCCGTTTCCTTGTCCTTAACAATTGTTGCAGTATCAAACTGTGTGTGGGCTCAAGCTGACTTCATATGAGTGTAACCCAATTATTGAAATAGTATCCTAAATGCTTTTATTGACTCTATATCTGTCATCCACTTCATTTTATGCTTTAATACAACAAACAAATTGATCTTTATGGTAAGATATAAGCCAGGCATTGCTATTTCTCTACTCAAAATCCTCCCGTGGCTTTCCATTTTATTTAAAGTAAAAGTCAAAAGTCTTCTAAAGTCCCTACAAGACCCTACCTACATGCTTTGACTCCCTGTGCACCTCTGCCTCATCTCCACTCTCCAATGAATTCCCTCTGCTCCAGCCACTGTCCATTTTGTACTTCCCCTAATGCACCAGCCACGCTTCCACCCCTGGGTCTCTGCAGTAGCTGTTTTTTCTACCTGGATCACTCATCCGAAAGTATCTTTATGGCTCACTCTTTCACCTCCTTCACGTCTTTGCTCAAATGTCACCTTTGCAATGAAGCAAAGCCTGAACCTACTACTGAAAATTTTAATCCTTGCCAATATACTAGCACTCTTTATCTCATAACCTGCTTCTTTTTTCTGTAGGTGCTTATACTTTCTATATATTTCACTTATTTTTAATGTTTTTCTGTAGGTGTTTATACTTTCTATATATTTCATTTATTTTTAATGTTTTTAATGTCCATCTTCTCACACTATGATGTAAGTTCCACGAGAGGAGAAACTCTTTCCATTTTGACACTGCTGGATCCTTGGAACATAGTAGGTGGATAAATGTCTGTTGAATGGATGAATGTACTTGAGCAAAACTATTTATTTTCAAGTCTATATCTTGCTAGTGCCAGCATATTTTGTGAACCTCCTGTAAACTAAGCTCAAACAGTCAACTGCTCATAGGGAAATCATCAGTGGACATAACCTGAGTTGAGAAAGATGTGGCCTAAGAAGGCCTTTTGAAAGAGAAATGTGTTTTGGTACTTCTAGGCTTCATTAGAAGCCTAACAATGTGTTACTGCAGAATCAGAGGAGTAGACAGTAAATGAGGAAACTGAGGCCCTTGGAAGTTAAGAGACATGTCCCAGGTCACATAGCTATTGAGCAGCAGAATTAGTGTACTTTTCCTAAACAGAGCATTAGTGTACTTCCTTTTGTTTTTGTTAAGGCAAGATTAAAATGAAAATGACTTTACAAATACATAGTTAGTGGTCCCGACATGTGGGTGTGCACTTAAAAATTCCCCAAATGCATAATGCTCTCATCTGCCTAGCTTCAAAAAGTGTTTTATATTTCTGTCATTTGGAGTGGTATGACACCATTAGGATGGCTATGGCAGCTAAGAAAACACAGAAAACACGTAGCACGGAAAAAGACTCAGTCACAACAAAAACTAGCTTTCCTTATCGGCATGAACTCAAGAACCCAGTGAGCACCCCAAAATATACATTGATGATGGCATTGTGAGTCATTTTATGACTCACAGCTCACTGACCACCACAAAACAGAAACTTGAGGAATAATTTACTGCCCAGGCCAAGAGCACTTAAAAGAACTTTCCCACTCACCATCTGAGTGATATATCAAATTAGGGATAAGGCGCCATCCATTTCTTCTTGGAGTGTGCTAACTCTCCCTCTCTGTGCATCTCCCCTGAGGCACAGGGCCAGATAAGCCTCTGGTTTCACTAATAATCTCTCAGTGAACCATTCTATTCCTGTACCTGCCTACTTGGGTTTGTTCTGCAAAGAAATCTAACTCATAAGAGTGCCTCAGCACACAAAAATGTACTTCATCACTCCTCAGAGCAAGATGGCTTCTTGGATCAGCATTTTATGCCTTCCCTCCCTTAACTGTGACACTAAACAGACCCATAATAAACCATCCTCGACTGCACAAGAAAGTATTCTTAGTTTGTTCTTCAAAACGTTTCTCTTGTACAAATCAAGGACCCAGGAATCACAATTTGGGGGCATAGAGAAGATTAGTGGAAAGGTTTATTTTTCTAAAGGAATAAAGCGTTTTAGTCTTCAGCCCTTTCTCAACGGGGCTGCTCTTATGCTTGCATGATCTGTGTAGCTGGCTCAGTCTTATTTCTGCTTTACCCAGGAGGGTCCTGAAGAGGTTTATGACCTGTGTTCACAGAGGCAAGTCCTCTCAGGAGCTAGGAGTGTGCACTTCAAAGTTTCTCTTTCCAGCTGCGATCGACACCCACTCAAGCCATTTTCCTGGGCTTTATTGTACCAGTCCAAATAGCGATGGTAACATAGGCCTTCTGGTGTCAGGAGGAGTCTGGCATCTGAGTTTTTCTCTCATTTAGAAGACAGCACTGTTAAAAATATTCTTGTACATCTACAAAGTGTCTCTTGCTTTTTGTACAATGGATGTTCTGTAAGGAAACACTCCATTCAGGAAGAGAATATTCTTTCCTCATCCCTTTTGTTCCTTCCACACTAATAGAAATCTTTTTCCCCAGCTTTATTGAGGCATAATTGACAAATAAAATTGTAAGATATTTAAAGTGTACATTGTGATGATTTGATATATGTATACATTGTAAAAGGATTCCTCTCATCTAGTTAATTAATGCACCCATCACTTAACATGTGTATAGATATATCTTTTAATGAGAACATTTAAGTTCTCTTTTAGCAAATTTCAATTATACAGTATCATGTTATCAGCTATAGTCACCCTGTTATACATTAGATCCTCAGACCTTATTCATCTCATAGCTGAGAGTGTGTATCCTTTTACTAACCTCTTCCTATTTTCCCAATCTCTAGCTCCTGGCAACCACTTTTATACTCTCTATTTCTATGAGTTTGACTCTTTTTTTTTTTTTTTTTAGATTCCATACATAAGTAATACCATACAGAGTTTCTTTTTCTCTGTCTGGCTTATTTCACTTAGCATAATGCCCTCAACTTCCATCCATGTTATCACAAAGGGCAGGATTTCCTTTTTCTTTTTCTCTTTTTTTTTTTAAGGCTGAGTAATATTCCATTGTGTATACATACTACATCTTTTTTTATCCTTTAATCTATTGTCGGGAAATTAGGTTGTTTCCTCCAAAGCTTTTTTGTTTGACATCTAGTGCTGCTCAGGGATCATTAGAAATAAAGTATGAATAGGCAAACTGCAAGGATACCCTGGCTCTGCCCGATGCAGGGGCCATCCTGGCTTGTTTGCACACCCATGATTATTCGAATGATCCTGCAGATGAGAAATCATTTGGTGTCAGTATTTTTCTGAGTATCAAAATACACTAAGACTTGAAAGGAAAACTGCTACTTTGGTGAGGTGATCCCTGGAGCAGGTGGCCAGTATTCTTCCTTCATTGAAATTTCCTTGTCATTTTCATCACTCCTTAAGTGAGCATCAGTTGAATTCCTTCTTTGTGTTGGGAATTAAGCTAAGCATGGAGATGCAGAGCTAAATACTACCTGAAATAGAACAAGAACCAGAGAGGTGAGGTTAGTCTACATCTGTTGAGAGTGGTTGAGCCAGTAAAACTTAAATGAAGTTTAAGTCCAAAGGTCAGAAGGAAGGGCTGGAGTCAAGAGCTTGGGCAATTGTCAGGGTTGAGGCTGAGGTTTCTTAGGTTTGCCTATCTTGGCTTAGATCAGTACATACAGGCATACCTCAGAGATGTTGCAGGTTTGGTTCCAGACCACCACAATAAAGCAAATATTGTAATAAAGTGATTGGTAATCCTATTGTTGGCAGATGGTCTTGCCTTCAATTTGTAAAAAATGCAACATCTGCAAAGTGCAATAAAGTGAAGTGTAATAAAACAAGGTATGCCTGTACATTTTGCTTGAAATATTAAATAATATCTACATATGGTCAGCTTGGTGGAACTCACTTCATTTAATTTATAGTTTAAATATAGTACACGTAATTGATACTAGTTAATACAAACTATTGATTGATTTTTTAAAATTAAAAGTTCATCATTTATGTAATAATATGATATCAGGGATTTACTTTAATTAGAAAAATAGGTGGGGTACATATGAGACAAAACAGATCATGAATTGAAAATTGTTTGAGTTGTGTGATGGGTACATGAGAGTTCATTCTTTAATTTTCTCTGCTCAGCTAGGTAAATGCTTAGTAGCACTTATTTTTTTAAAAGCAGTTTCCAAGCATATATGAGTTAATTTGAAAAGAACAAAACCTAGTTCTGCCATAGTCCAACTAAATGACATTTGACAGACTCAACTATTCTAGTCCTCTGTGTTCATTGCAAATGGTGATTAACTACAATTGATTGCCTTTAGGACTTAAGAGAAAAATGTACTATTCTAGAGAAATGTCCACCAATAAGATTTGAATTTTATTTTACCTTGCTTTATCTATAGACAAAATAAATTACCATATGTTTGTAAATGTGATCATTGTATAAGATACTTAATGTTTGTTTTTAAAAAACAAGAATGCTGGAAAACATGTATATATGTGTGATCCAGTCAGGGATAAGAATAGAAATAAAAATATGAAATAAAACTTGAAGAAGAATCCCTAAAGATTAATTACTAGCAAGAACAATAAAGATAAAATCTAACCTAGAAGTGTATTTTTTCAACCACAGGACCAAATCATCCAGGAAAGGCATGAAAATGATTAGCAGTTACTCAGGAGAATTTCTACAAACAGCAAAGAAATCGAAGAAAATTTGCTAAATGAGTGCTGGAGAGATTCCAAGGGAGAATAGAATGATTAATTAGGGAATTAGATTTTACAAAGAGGATAGTTGAACCTGGAAAATCTTGGCATTGAGTAACCTAAAGGTAAAGCTTAAAAATGTAAGTTTGACTTCTGAGAAAAGATAGTGGATGAATCACATACTTTCTCAATCCCATCAGATGGCAATAAAGGATTTTTTTTTTTAAAAAAAAAAAGCTAAATCTACAAGAAAGAGAAGATTGAAAGAGAAGACAATGAAAATAAAATTCTGGAAACAGTGAAGCAGGTGAGGATGAGTGACAAATTCTTAGCAGACCTAAGGAAAAGGAATCCTAGGCCAGCAATGAGGACAGCAGAAATCCACCTGATTTACGTAGAGGAATTCTCCAAAGACTCAGGGATTTGTGGTGCTAGATTCCTCTGGAAGTAGGGCTGGAAGTACAAATTGAATAAGGAGGATTGTTTGAAAGTCTGTTTGAGCACTATCCAGATCTCAGATTGCCTCCCACACTCTGATGAGCCACCAGATGAATGGTTTATTCTTTCACCCTGGAAAAAGAATAAAGTTATATTCTCTTGAGAGGGTAAGCAGATGGAACTTCAAATTAAGTAGAGGATGAAGGTACTGGACAGAATAAAAGGGGAATTAGATAGTATTTGCATCCTGAATTCTGAGGCATCCCAGATCTCTTCCTTCATTCATGTCTCAGAATGTTGCCTTTCATCCTTCAAAAAGGAGGAGACTGGAGATTTTTTTCCTAGAAAATATAATTGGCCTAAAAAGAAATACCTAAAAATATTTTAAAGTTTCTCCATTTAAACAACCCAACCAGACCACAATAAAGGTCAGAATAGACAAACTCTTTTACACACTTGTAGATTTTTAGTGCCCCTGTCATAAATATGAACATCTGACCAATGAAGAGCAGATGACAGAGGAAAATATCTAATATAAAAAAGAGATGGCAAAATCAGCGGAAAAAAAAATAACACAGAGAAAACAAAGTTTGGAGTTTTAAAAACATGTTTACTAGTTCTCTGACACTTCTTACATCAAAAGGTGGAGTGCAAGTCCTCTCTCCTTGAATATGGGATGATTTTAGTGACTTGCTTCTGAAGAATATGATGTGATAAAGTTGGGCCGTGTGATTTTCGAGGCCAAGTTAGAAAAGATGATGTAGCTCTCACATGACTTTCTATTTCTAAACACCTGCCCTTGGGAACCCAGTCACTATTCTGTAAAGAAGCCAAGTCTTCACAGAAAAAATGGGATGAAGTGTTCTGATAACAGCCTGACCTGAGATCCTAGCCAATAGCCAAGTATCAATGGCCAGACATGTGAATGAGGGAGTATTCAGATGATTCCATCTCCCAGGGTTTGAGCCATCCAACTAATACCAGGTGGAGGAAAGATGAGTTGTCCTTACAGAGTCCTTTCCAACTACAGATTCATGAACAAAATAAATACTACTGTTGTGATAATCTAATAATTTTTGAAGTGATTTGTTATATAGCAATAGAAAACTTGAACACAAAAACTCTGCAGGGAGAAGAAATTTTCAAAATTCATGACCGACTCTTCTGGCCAAGGTAAAGGAATGGAGACTGGATTTATCTTTCTGCCTGAAATAGCTGAATATCTGAAATAGCTGAATGGTTCTTAGGATATTGAACATCAGCCCATGAAAGACATGGATCTCCAAGAATAGGGAGACAAGTGAGGTGAACCCTAAAATTTTCCCAGACTACTACCTGGAAAAAGTTTCCAGTCTGTGTCCTAAGGAGAAGTAACTCAAGCATAGCCTTAAGTTGAGAAAATAGAGCTGAAAACTTAGGTAAGCCGAAGAGGCTAAAGTTTTTAAATTAGAATACTGGAGAGAAGAGAGATGCACAGAGAGAGGGAGCTTTGGAGATCTGCATAAGGTATGTCTCCTAGAGTATTCAGCTGAGTGCTGATCAGTGCATGCCTGTGAAGAAATTTCTCAAGGCCAGGGGACAAGGTGCACAAAGTGATTACAGTGAATAATCCTCAGAGCTTAGAAAAGCTACAGAAATAATAACTGTCTCACCAGCCAGAATAGAAAGTCTCATAATTCATAGGACATCAAGTAGAGCACAAAGGAGAGTTTTGCCTCAGTTGTAGTGCAAAATTAGTCCTAGATTAAATGCTTCTCTGATCTTATTCAGCAAAGTTGAAAAGCACAGTCTTAAAGAATTAACCTCTTTCCAAGTAACTTAACTGCATTTCAGAATGAAGCACAAAATGTTTATAGGAATACAATAATAATCAGCAAGGTAAAATTAATCATTAAAAAGTGGGAATAATTTTTTTTCTACTTGAGACAACCCAGGAGAGCAATAGAAAGAGAAGATAGAAAATGTATCATCATTTGCTCTTGTCAAATGCAATTTATAACATGACTAGAGAGCAGGTGAATAGTGTACCTGCCCATGAAAGAGCTTAAATCTCCTTTCTTTTGAACAGGGTATTTTTTGTTTCCATTGTATACCCTTTTTGCCTAATTAGCTGACTGTTAGCAAATGTTATCTAAATCCCCCTATGATTGGTTTAGGGCTTATAAAATACATATTTCGATTATTTCAGTTTGCCTTCAAGTGATATTGTACCACTTCACACATAGTATAAGAACCTTATAATTCTATAGTTCTATTACTACTTTCTTTGTGTTTATGCTATTGTTATGCATTTTAATTCTATATATCTTATAAATTCCACAATACCTTGTTACTGGTATTTTTGTTATAAACAATCAATTATCTTTTAAAGGCATTTAAATAGTAAAAAAATGCTTTTTTTTTAATTTAGTTTTTTACCATTTCTGGTGCTCTTCATTTTTTGTTTAGATCAGGGTTTGCAACTGGTGCCATTTCTCTTCTGCTTGAAAGATTTTCTTTAACTTTCCAATTATGCAGGCTTGATGATAATGAATTCTTTCACTTTTCATATGTATTTTTGAAAGATATTTTTGCTGGGTGAAAAATTATAAGTTGACAATTTTTTCTTTCAGTCCATTTTAAAGATGTTCCTCCATCGTTTGTAATGAGAAATCTGCTCTTAGGCTAATTTTTAATGATTACATAGAAGCTTAACTTTGGCATAGATTAACATTTCCCTAGATGTCAGCAAAGATAATTAGTATTCCACTAGTTTAAAAGCTACAAAGTTTTGGCATATATGTCCAAGGCAGAATGTAGACTTTTTCTCTCTAGTGAATTTTGAAACTAGTCTGATTTCACAGAGTCATGGACGTTCACATTAGATGAAACCTTAGACATAATCTGGTCCAATGTTTTCATCAAATATATATAGAGAAGTTGAGGGAGTTGATATGATGTGTTCCAGGTCAAATGGACTAGTGGCTGAGTTAGAACTAGAACACAGGTTTTCCTTCTCTTCTTTTTCTTTATTCCCAGTTATTTTGGTCTTTTCTTTTCTGAAGAATTTAAAATGAACTAGATGGCTTTACAGCATTGGAATTCTGTGGAGTATATTATAGTTGAAGAATTTTGATAAACTTGGCCTTAAAGCAAATTTCCGAAAAAATATAATTGTTTGCTTGTCTAATTGTATAAAATAGCAAAGAAATTATTCCACTATTAACAATTTTTTATTGCCAATTAGCTGAAGTATATCATTTTTTTTAAAAAAAATACTAGTTCTAGTCTGCAAACTCCACTGAACACATTTAGTCCTGTACTTTATGAAAAGATATCAGGGAACTAATCATTGTAGATAAATTTCTCTTTGGAGAGACTAGTTTATTCTCAGAAAATGAAGAGGATTACTATTATTTGAGAACATGGGAAAATAATATCAGTCTTTAGGGTCTTGCTTATTTTATGGGACAGGAGTCAACAATAGCTCTGGCTCCAGGCTCAGAGGAATGGTCTGGATCATTAGACAACACTATCAATGTCATCACATCATGACTTGCATTAATGGTGACCTGATTAGTTTATACAATTTTTAGTAGCATTAACATGATGGCTCTTAGTTATATTGATGGGACTCTGACTTGTATGTTCTAATCCCTCTATTGCTAATTGGACTCATCCTTGATTTAAACATAGATGTTGATATTTAGAAGATAAATCTAACCTATTAGCCATATACTGATCAGAATCGTGAATCAGAGAACTGGTGTTTGAGAAGCACTTTGTGTCCCTGGAAGAATAAGATTTCTGCTTGGATGGTGTGCCACTAGACTTGATATTAATTCTTAATTATTATCATTGACTTCTATCAATGGAGACAGGGGCTTCTAGGGAGAAAAAGATTGCCTTGCTCAGAAAGTAATGTAGATAAGCAAGCAAGGCTGAACATTTCAGTGGCTGTTTTGTTCGTTGCACTCTTATTAATTTTGGAGAAAAACAACCCAGAAAACCCACAGTACCAAAAATGTGCAGCACCATGCTTGAGAGTTATTTGACATTCTTGTATCCTTTGTTCTGGCACTTGCATGCTATTTTTAAGCCCCCATCCTCCAAGAAACAAAAGAGGAAGGAGAGGTGGGCACAGGCACAAATCCTAAAGGTCTAAGTTACTTTTTGCATAATAAATCAATCTACTGGGTTGCCATAGCCTCCAGTGTTTTCGGTTGGATATAAAGGGATTCATTCTGTTTTCTGGCTGCCTCAGTCCTTTACAAAACCAGTTTCTTAATAATACTCTTTCTTTGACATAAGACTATCCCTAAACAATTTAGTTTTCCCTTGCTGGAGGAGCTGCAGCTGTTTTGATATTCCCCAGAACCCTCTTCTCCCTGTCTCCTTCATTTGTTGCTTGGAAAAGGAAAAGCAACTTCCTTCCTTGGGGAACCCTAATCATTATTTGTATTTCTATTTTGAAGCAGAACTCAGTACGTTTTGTCATGTTGTCACTCACAAAGGCAGAGGGACCCCTCTCTATAGCTTTGAAGAGGATAGAAGTAGTAGCCAGAGGAAATTAATTGGTTGACAGAGACTGGAAGTATAAAAGCCATCTCAGTGTATTGTTTGTTACTAATACTTTTCTTCATTCCTGTTGCCAATCAGGTGTTTTCTTTATGCACCACAGCCTGAGGTTTCTGCACTTAGGGATTCTCTCTGTGAATGTCTTGGTGCTCTTTCTGTCTTTGGTAAAAGCGTTTGACCTAGTCATGACAGGCTGATGAGTTGGCTTCATCTGTAAAGTGGAACAGGGACTGTTGGCTGAGAAAATTGTGAATGCTGAAGCTGAGGGCAGAGTTGGCTCATGGAACATTTTATCTGTTCTCCGAGTTTCTTGTCTCAGTACGTCAACAAATTTGTTTTTGTTTAAAGACTTTCCCACACAAGTTTCTGCCAAGTTCAGAAGACTGCTTTTGAGATTGATCTTGGTTTTCTTGGAACGAGAGCTGAGATTATAAAATACACTCAGTTGGTCTCAGAGAGAAAGTTGGGAGATTCTATTTCCATAAACATCAGCCAGATCTGAGCATAGAAAAGGATAGAAATGCCTGGAAACTAGGTGGGTAGAGGTGAGAGGTGGGAGGAAATAACTAGTGTACTTTTCTCACTTGTTTTTGAGGCTCTCTGGGTCATTCGGTGGTAAGGCAATGAGGCCACAATATTCCATGGTGAGATTGACTCTTGCCACAATCTCATTTGATTTGAATTAAATTGTTTTGTTAGAAAAGGGTTTTTAGGTTCCTGATCTCTAGATTGTATAGATGTTGCCAATATCCAGAAGAATTCCAAAGTGTACATTCATAGACTAGACTAGAGGTCTCCTTTCCTTTGAGGTATAACAAGCACTTCACTGTGCTAGGAACTACTTATAAGAAAGAACCTACCAAAAATGCAATTTAATGGATAAATTAGAATCTCCTTAGTTCTTTTGCAAAGTAAGCGATAAGCCTTGTGGTAGAATCACAAAGTGTGCAGAGTTGTCATTTAATAAAGGCTTATAGAATCAGGTGGGCTGGGAAATGGCTCTGTCCTGTTGAAGGAAGGCATTGGTTGATTACCGTGGGATGTCATGTGTTTCTTGAGATTGGTTTGTGGCTTTAGGCTATGGGACAGTAGAATGAGAGGAACTTGGCAATTTATTAGGGACAGAAGGTAGGGGACTACAGTGGCTATTGTGAGTGCTAATTCTAGCACAGGTTTTCAGGGAAGAAATAGCTGTCCATCATGCCCACATTCAGAGAGCAGCGCTGCCTTGGGATCTTACTAACTTCTGCATATTCCAGACAAATTGTTAGCACCGTTGAAGTTGGAGGGGGATCCAATAAACACACTTCTTTCCTGACTAATTTTGTGACATAAGACAAAGAGTAAGTCAGATAGAAACCCAAAGTTCATCTGTTAGAAGCTTAGATGTACAGCAAAAATGGGCAGCTTAACACTAATACTTAATATTTGGAGTGAGACTGAGCCACCTACCCTTAAGCAACACTGCTTTTCTGCAGGCTGCCCTGTATGGGGTTTGCCCTGTAAAACTTCTGGCATGGAGGAGCATGGCTGGCTCACAAGAGGAAAGGGATGATAAAAAGATGCTGAATGGTACATGTCCAATTGCTCTCACAGATTCTTCATATCAGGTAACTCACTCTATTTTGATGGTGAAAAGTAAGAGATGGGCCAAGATGGGCCAGAAGTGCTTAGGGAAAAGCCCTTCCTCGGAGCAAAAGGGGAGTGAGAAAGGTGTATTCCTTCCTCTTAACAAGTTCTCTTGGCACAGACACCAGCATTTTCATGATTGACACCATCAGGAGTTAGAACATTGCAGTTTTTTTTCAAGCTGCTTCGGTTACCATAGCATAACAACAGAGAAAATAAATATTTAAAGAATATTCATTTTTCTCAGCATTGTCAGTGTTTTCAGAATGCCAGGTGTTCTGATTACATTAGCCCATGAAAGTGATGCATAGGCGGATTCAGGAGAAAGAGAATAAATTTATGAAGAATACGATAAGTTCATTTACAATCCTATAAAATTCACATATTATCAAAGAATGGAAGTTGTGAGACAATTTTTGAACACTCACAGCTCATAAAGAGTTCATAACCTAATGGAGAAGATAAAAACCAATAAATGCAAGAGAAATATAAAATTTTATTTTTATTGAAAATTGTCAGTGATTTTGCTAGTGGGCAGAGTTAACCAGGCAACATTTGTAAAGAAAGTGAATCTTGATCTGCGATGATGAGGAGATGAGGAATGTGGGAACAGTGGCCCTGAAGTTCCAGGCATATGGTGAAAACCCATAGAAACATGCTGGAGAGTCTCTGATATCATCCAAGGTTGAACATGAAGTATTATGATGCTGCTGCCGTTGCTGTTGATGGAAGGAAGATAAATGTGACAGACGCCCACGAAGTTTTTGGCAAGATGTAAAATTCCATTTAGTATGATGCATTTCAAGAGAATGACCTTTAGCATCATGCAGATGTGGCATATTTTTGGCTCATTGCTGAACTGTGGGGTTTGGGATCTATACAAATGTTGAAGGCATCAGGTTGAAATACACTATCTCTTGGCCAATGTAATTGACAAAGTGAAAATTGCAACAATTCCCCACATACATGTTGAAACAACAGAAATAACATCCAAAATACCAGGAAGTGGTTTCTCAAAAAAAAAAAAAAAAAAAGACAAAGTGAGAAAATGCATTAAAACATATGCTAAAGGAGAGGATGACAAAAGAGAAGAAAAGAATATGCGTATATTGTACAAATAGAGAAATTCAAACTGAAATGGATAGAAGTTTTTAAGTGGGAGTGTAAATTGGCACAAACACTTTAGGAAACAGTTCAATATTTCCTGCTAAAGTTAAATGAATGAATATCCTATTACTCAGCAATTCTACCCCTAGTTACATACTCAACAGAAATACTTGTCATATGCACTAAGAGATAGGTATAAAAATGTTCATAGTATCATTTTTTACAAAACACCCAAACTAGAAACATCACACAGACAATAAACACTAAGATGGATAAATTAATTATGATGTATTCACACAGTATAAAAAATGGCAGTGAAAGGAACACACTATAGCTACATGCTACAGACACAAAGAATCGAGATTGTACGCTTTCACTGAATTTGGGGATGGGCCTGAATGGCTGGAAGTCTATAGTGCCTGTAGCCAGGAGAGAACAATCAGTGACAGGTCGGGGAGAATAAGGACAGACTGAACCCTATGCAGACACACTGGAACCGTCAAGGACAACCTGGGTCTCATAAGGACAAAGTACTACCTGTATTTTTCTCTTACTCTTCGTTATGGAGCTATACACACACCTGGCCTAGAACTAGGAGAAGCTGAAGGATGAGGTTGGTGGGAGCTGAAGGAGCTGTAGGCCTTTCTTTTGCCTCATACCAACAAGGGGATCCAGCAGGTCAGTGTCAGTGTAACAGCGACTGGTGCCCTTCAGTGACTTTCATAGAATTGCTACTATTTTATTTGTCTTCCAAATCTTGAACAAATTTCTCTTATGACCAAATTCTAACCTAGAATTCTGAGAAAAGCAGTTCTAACTTAGCTTACATGACACAGTATAAGTCACCATAAGAGTGGCCTGCTTTTGGAGAAGAGGTCAAGAGGAAGATTGAGAGAATTCTTCAGGGGGCATCTGGCATACTAACAATGTTTTATTTCTTTGCCTAGGTGATGGTCACATGGTATGCATTATGTGAAAATCCATTTACCAGAACACCTAGGTTTTATACATTTTCTTTACATATAATACACCCTCATACACACTCTCCAAAAAAAGTAAAAAGGAGTATATGTTTTGAAGTAAAAAAAGCATACTCCAGTTACTAATCCTGCCAATTTCTAGCTGTAGAACTTTGGGCAAATTATGCAATTTCATTATTAGTAATGTGGGTTAATAATAATTCCTACGCCATAGATTCTGTGTTTAATGAGATAATTAAATTAGCACTATGACATATAGCGAACACACAAAAAGTTTGCTTTCATTATTTTCATTATTGTTCTAAACATATTACTAGCTTATATTATCTATATTTTCCATATTATAATATATGGTACGTGGCAATAATAATTATCATTTTGAGTATTTACTGTTTCAGGCACTATTATAAGAAATTTTCATTCATCTACTCACTGAAATTTCATAAGAATAGTTTGAGGTGGATTTTTATCATTACTTCCACAATACGGATGGATAAATTGAGGCAAAAGAAGTTAAATTAACTATCCTAAGATTAAACATCTTATAAATGGTGGAGTCAAAGATTCATACCCAGAGTTCATATTAGAAGGTAGGTTGGGGCAGGTGGATATGTTCATGGTGCAGTGTGCATTAGTCAGGGTTATTTTGGTTAGAACTCATCAAAATCCAACTCCATCTGTTAGCTGAGGCAAAGTGGATAGTTTAGAGGAAGATTATTGAACTATTTCATATGACCGTAGGAAAGAAAAAGATGCAGTGAGGCCCAGGTCCACTGGAACCAAGACTTCAAGTCACTTGGCCTCTCTTTCTCACATGTCTTATTTGTACTTGTCTCTGTTATTGCCTTAATTCTTCTCTACTGCAAATGAGCTTTTTCCACATAGCAGGAAACATGGCAGCCAACAGCTTCTGGGTTTCACATTATATGTTTCCTACCCCAGAGACAGGTTACCAATCTTCCCTTACTTTTGGGACAAAAATTTGGAGTAAGCGCTGATTAGTTCAGATCAGGTCAGCCATCAACCCACACTCATGGTTAGAGAAACAGAATATTATAAATAGACATGGTCTGTGTATGGGTCCATTCCCAGAGAAAAAGGAAGTGATAACCAGTTACAAGTTAACTGTTAGGAAAGGCAGCTTTGTGCATGCAGTCTTTTAACTCCCACTCAGCCACATGAGAATGGGTCTTGGGCCTGGAACACTTCTTTACCAAGTTAAAAGGTCTTTACAGCTTGTGCTGGGCTTGTAGCTTTGTGTTGGGACTATCTTTCCCTATTTCAGACTCAATATGTACTCCTTTATTCTGTTTAAGTGTGGTAAATGGCACCTGGCCCACTACTGTATCTGTCTCCTGCAGGGAGGGGATTGGGGTCTTTCATTCTGAGGCACAAGAGGGGTATGCGCAGGCCAGTTGCAGTTTGGAGGGACCCACTGGTCGCGCTGGACCAATACCCAGCACTGAAGCTGATCCTGCTCTGTGTCCTTCTCTATGTGAGTGAAGTGGTGTTCCATCTAGTGTTTAACTGCATTGGGTTTTCCTTGGCAACTCAGATACCAAAATACAGTGAGCAGGATTGTGTCACTCGCTTGACAGTCACAAAGACTGGTGCCTACCGTGAGTAATATAGAAAATAAAGCCAAATAGCAAATGCATGGATTGGCCTGGTATAAAACCTGCATCTGCGGGAAGAATGTCATTCCTCATCTGTATTCCAGGACTTTCAATGTAATAATCATATTTCCTGGTAGACAAAGATTTGAAGATGAACCAGATCAAGGGAAAAGAGAAACCGTAGCTGTATTACTTTGCTGACTCATATTCTAATGCAAGATATCTAATAAGCAAAGGAAAAAACCAGATGCCATGGAGTCAATAATCATTCTGGAAAACAGGTTTTGAAAACAAATGTGCCCATACACTGCAGGAAGTCTCTTTCCAGCTATTCATAGCATCTCTGAAAACTAAGGCAGGTAAGATAACAATCTATTCTCGGACACTTTGCCAAGTGAGTTTGTGAAAACATTTAGGGAATTTATGAAAATTAACCTTTAGATTGAAGGCTCTTTTTGTGTGGTTAAAATATCATTTTCTTGAAACTTTAAGTACCAATGGGAAAAGAATGTAGTTTGGGTTATGGGTCAAATTGGGAGTATTGGGTGAAAGAAGAAGGAATGATGTCACAGTGAAGCACACTTAATTCAGGAAAAAAAGTGCCTCATTTCCCAGAATATTTGCTAGGGAAAGGTGGAAAGAAGAGGGGGAGCTACCCACACAAATTCTGCTGGCTTATTCTTGATATTCTATTACCATGCCTAAATGATGATTTACAACAATAACATTTAGTGTCGGAAATGTATTTTTAATCAATTTTTGATGATTCAAGGCCAAAAGAGAGAAACATACAATTTAAAAGATTTTCCTACTTGGTCTTGGAAATTGGTCTGCAAATTAACACAAATGTTAGCATACCATATATGCTATTCTTCATTTTTTTAAGTTAAAATTTATCTGGATAACTTATCTGTAATAGTACATAGATACTATCTCATTCTTTTTGATGGCTGAATTGTATTTCAGAGTATTTAAAAATATGGATTATCATAATTATTCAGAAACCTATTAGTGGAAATTTTATATCTAACATTTTGCTATAATAAACAATTCTGAATAAATATCCCCTGTACAAATTCTATTTTGCCCATATGTATTTTGCAGCAAAATTTGTAGAAACAAAATTGCTTTATCAAAGTGTATGTGCATTTTTAGTTTTAGTAGATGCTGCAAATTACTTTTTGTGGAGATTTTATCAATTAGCTTTCACTCCAGTAATGTGTACTCATACCCTTGTTAACAAAATGTGTTATCAGATTTGTTTACCATTGTTACTGCTGGGTAAAAAATGGTATCTTAAGTTAGTTTTTAATTTCTCTGAGTGAGATTGAACATATTTTCATGTGTTTAAGAGACGTTTGAATTTCTTTTCTGTGAACTATTTGTACATAACTTTTCTTGATTTTTTGGATGGGTAGTTCTTCTTTATTGACTTTTAGGGGTTCTGTATATTAAGAAAATTAATCTTATGCAATGAAATGAGTTGCAACTTTAAAAAATAGAGTTCATGCTTTGGATTTTGATTTTGTTTATGGTATGTGTTACCACACAGAATTAAAAAATTTCATGTAGTTGGATTTATCAATAGTTTATATTAGTTTTTATGGTTTCTTTTTTTTACATTAAAATCTTTAATTCATCTGGGATTAATTTTATTGTTGTATATAAGGTTGGTATCCAATTTAATAAATTTCCAATTGTAATCCAGTTGTCTCTATAATAAGTATCGAATAAGCAATTATTTCACCACTGATTCAAAATAGCATTTATGATAGACTAGCCCTTTATGTCTACTGTAGTCTACAACTAAAATATTTTTGTGATATTTTCTATTATATTTTACTTCTCTGTGTACGTATAAATTAGAATCGTGCTATGGTAGGCAGAATAATGCTCTCCTTCCCCAAAGATGTTTAGATCCTAACACCTGGTACCTCTGAATATGTTATCTTACATCTTAAAAGAGATTGTGCAAATATGATAACTTAAGTTATCATATTAAGAAGTACAAATTAATAGTCACAAAACAGTGCTCGCTTTTGTTGAACACTTTTTCTGCATCTATTGATATGATCATATGGTATTTATCTTTCAATTTGTTAACGTGGTGTATCACATTAATTGATTTGCGGATATTGAACCAACTTTGCATCCCAGGAATAAATCTAACTTGATTATGGTATATGATATTTTTAATGTATTGCTGAAATCAGTTTGCTAATGTTTTGTTGAGGATTTATGCATCAATGTTCATAAGAGTTACTGGCCTATAATTTTCTTTTTTTGTAATGTCTTTGCCTGGTTTTGGAATCAAGGTAATGGTGGCCTCATAAAAGGAGTTAGGAAGCCTTCCCTCTTCTTGAAATTTTTTGGAATAGTTTGAGAAGAATAGGTGATAATTCTTCTTTGAATGTATGGTAAAATTCACCTATGAAGCCATCTGGTCCAGGACTTGTTTTTTGAGAGGTTTTGATTACTGATTCTATTTCATTGATGGTAATCAGTCAGTTCAGATTTTTTGTTTGTTTTTGACTCAGTCTTGGGAGATTGTATATTTCTAGAAATGTGTCCATTTCTTCCAATTGTCCAATTTGTTGGTGTATAATTGCTTGTAGTATTTTCTTATGATCCATTGTATTTCTGTAGAGTCCGAGGTTATTTCTCCTCTTTCATTTCTGATTTTATTTATTTGAGTCCTCTTTCTTTTCCTTCATGAGTCTGGCTAAGGGTCTGTCAATTTTATTTATCCTTTCAAAGAACCAGTTCTTTGTTTCATTAATCTTTCGTATCGTTTTTCTAGACTCTATTTCATTTATTTCTGCTCTGATCTTTATTATTTCCTTCCTTCTATTCACTTTGGGCTTTATTTGCTGTTCTTTTTCTAGTTCTTTTAATTGAAAGGTTACATTGTTTGAACTTTTTCTTGTTTCTTAAGGCAGGCCTGTATTGCTATGAATTTCCCTCTTAGGATTGCTTTCACTGTGTTCCATAAATTTTGAGTCATTGTGTTTTCATTTTTATTTATCTCTAGATATCTTTTGATTTCTTTCTTGGTCTCATTAATAACCCATTCATTGTTTAGTAGCATGCTATTTAGCCATCATGTGTTTGTGTATTTTCCAATTCTTCTCTTGTAGTTGATTTCTAGTTTCATACCATTGTGATCAGAGAAAATGGTTGATATGATTTCAATCTTCTTAAATTTATTGAGACTTGTGCACTTGAGAAGAATGTATATTTTGCTGCTTTGGGGCAAAATGCTCTGAAAATATCTATTAAGTCCATCTGGTCTAGTGTGTCTTTTAGGCCCATTGTTTCCTTGTTGATTCTTTGCCTGGAAGATCTGTTCACTGGTGTCAATGGGGGTGTGTACAGGTTTTTGTGTGAACATAAGTTTGACTTTTCTCAGATAAATGTCCAAGAGTGCAGTTGCTAGATCATATGGTAACTATCTTTTAATTGGTATACTTAGACCATTTACATTTAAGGTCATTATTGAAATGTTAAGACTTAAGTTTGCCATTTTTTTCCTGTTTTCTGTTTGCTTCCTTGTTTCTTGATGCTCTGTTCTCTCTCTCTCTCTCTCTCTCTCTCTCTCGCCTTTCTATGGGTTATTTGCATATTTTTAGAATGCATTTTTGATTTATTTATATTGTTTTTGAGTATACCTCTGTTTAATTTTCTTATTTGTTGCTCTGGGTATTACAATATACACATGTGACCTATCACATTCTAGTATCATTTTGCTACTTTTGGTGAGGTGTGGAAATCTAATTTTCATTTAGGTTCTTTTACCTTACTCACTTTAAAAAATCTTAAATGTTATCTGGTATTATAAGTTTCATTTAATATCATTCAAATTTATGATTTATAAAATTCACAAGAAGAAGAATAATCTATCATATATGTCCACATTTCTGTTTTTTCTATTGTTCTTTCTTCCATTCTGATGCTCCAAGTTTCCTTTTTTTATTATTTCCTTTCTATTTGAAGAATATCTTTTAGCTGTTTTTCAAGGCTAGGTCTTCTAATGACAAATTCTATTTATTTGTCTTTATGTGAGAATGCCTTTATTTCTGCTTCATTCTTGGAGAAGTTATAAAATATAGAATTCGTGATTGACAGTTTTTTTTTTCAGCATCTGAAAATGTGTCACTTCCTCTGGCTTCTGGTTTCAGATGAGAAATTCAGTCAATATTCTTTTCTCCTATGGGTAAGATGTTTTTCTGGCTGCCTTCAAGAGTTTGTCTTTGTCTCTAGTTTTCAGAAGTTTAATTATAATCTGTCTTGACATGACTTTCCTTGGGTTTATTCTATTTGTAGTTTTTCAGCTTCTTGAATCCGTAGGTGTGTGAATTTCACCAAATTTGTGACATTTTCAGCCATTACTTTTTTGAATACCCTTTGAGCACATTCTCTTTCTCTTTTCCTTCTGGGACCTAGATAACAGACAGAAATGTTCAAACTTTTGTTGTAGTCCCTCAGGTTCTGAAGTCACTGTTCACATTTCTTCAGTCTCTTTCCTCTCTTTTGTTTAGGTTGGATATATCCTATTGATCCGTCCTTAAGTTCACTGATTTTACCCTTTGTCATTTCTACTATTGAGCTTATCCAGTGGGTTTTTATTTTTGTTATTGTGTTTTTCAGTTCTACAATTCTCATTTGATTCTTTATTATAACTTAAAGTTCTTTGTTGAGATTTTCTTTTTTAAAAAATATGTTTCAAGAGCCTTTGTAATTGTAGAAGCATTTTTATGATAGATGCTTTAAAATCTTTTTCAGATCATTCTAACATCTTACTCATCTTGGTGTTAACATTAGTTGTCTTATTGAACTGTGGTTCTCCTGAATCTTGCTGCAATTGGTGATTTTTTAATTACATCTGGACATTTTGGCTATTATGTTAGGAGACACTGGGTCCTATTTAATCTTTTATTTGGGGGTAGTCACCATGTTTAGGTATAGCATTCAGGTCCTGGCTTATGTTTTGGACTGTGGTTTCAATGACAATTTAATTTCCAGAGCTTTATGGTATTATTTTAGTCTTCGTGATTGATCTAGTGCTACTGGGGTTCACACTGGTTCCTGCTGGTGCTGCTTGAGGGGGCAGAAAGTGCTTTAACAGGCCGAGCTCCTGGGCATCTCAAGCTGGGGGAAAGGAGTCTCTGGCCCATGGGGATGAGTAGGCTTCCTGCTGAGCATTATTATTGTATGATATACTTTCTGACAGCCTTGCTACCCAGTGCCCCTTTGTAAGAGAAGTGTGTGTCAGGAGTGGTGTGGAAGGAACCAGCTGCTCTGACTATTTATTGTCAGCAGAGCGTCCTTCGATCCCCACCCCCCTGGCCCAATCTGTTAGGCTCACTTTGATGTTGTGGCACTCCATTGTATCTAGGGAAGGAATGAAACTACCTGGACTGCTTCTATTGCTAGGTTAGGACTCAGGAAATACAGACTGTGGATCATCTTCTTAGGTGGAGGAGGATTTGGTTGTAAAGCACTTTGCCTCAACATCATTATTCCACTACTGGAGTTCCTAACCAGTCCATCTTCCCTTTCCACCTCTCCAGAGTTATTCCAAACAAATAGTAAAGCTGCATTTCCTAGCCTTGTTTTGGTTGGGTGAAGCCATGTGACTAGTTCTAGCTAGTGAGTTGTGAATGGATTTGTGAATGGGAACTCTCCAGAGCTCTATTTCCCTCTGTGAAAGTTCAAGATGGAAATTCTCCATCAGCCTGGATATCTGGGTAACAGAAATCAGCAGATAATCCCAACTACCTCCCCCCACACCTAAGTACTAAGTGTGATCTAAGAATAAACTATATATTTTTAAGCCACCGAGATTTTGCAGTTGTTAGTAACTATAGCTTTATTTAGCCTATTCTATAGTATAATATTAAATAGTATTTTTAAGGGAGGCATATAGTTAATATATGTTTTAAAGCCTTATATATTTGAAAATGTCTTCATATGAAAAACAAGTAGCTGGGGAAAAAATGTTTGGAGGTCACTCTTTTCCTTCCAAATTTTGTGTATGTTTCTCTACTATCTTCTGATAGTTATTGTTACATAGAAGAAATATTAGGATAACTTTTGTAAACTTTTGTTTTCTTCTCTAAATTCTTATAGCAATTCTTCTTCAATATGATAATGTTTTTTAAAATCAGAATATCTAGGTTTAGGCTTCAGAAATTTGTTTTTGAGGGCCTGGAATATAATGAATCTTTTCAATAGGCATGTACAAAACTTCCTGTAAGGCACAAAATTGTTTTTGTGCTCTTTTTATTTTTATTTTTTCCAATTTATTTTTTATTTTTCAATTAGAGTTGACATTCAGTATTATTTTATATTAGGCTCAAATGTATGGCATAGTGGTTAGACATTTATAATTTACAAAGTGATCCTCCTGATAAGTCTAGTGCCCACCTGGCACTATACATAGTTATTATAATATTGTTGACTATTTCTTATGCTGTATTTCACATCCTCATGACTATTTTTATAACTACCAATTTGTACTTTTAATCCTTTCATCTTTTTCACCCAGCCCCTCAACCTTCCTATCATTTGGGAATCATCGGTTTGTTCTCTATATCTGTGAGTCTATTTCTGTTCTGTTTGTTCATTTATTTTGTTCTTTGGATTCTATATATAAATGAGATCATGTGGTATTTGTCTTTTCTCTGTCTGACTTATTTCACTTAGCATAATATCCTCTTGGTCCATCCATGTCATCACAAATGGTAAGATTTTATTTTATTTTTTTTATGGCTGAGTAGTATTCCATTGTGTACCACATCTTCATTACCCAGGTGTCTATTGATGGGCACTTAGATC
>NW_011888836.1:5329269-5331692 GCF_000151845.1 Pteropus vampyrus
CTTCCACATCTTGGCTGTTGTAAATAGCACTGTAGTGAACAAAGGAATACATATATCTTTTCAAATTACTGTTTTGAATTTCTTTGGATAAATACCCAAAAGTGAAATTAGGTCATAAGGTAGTTCTATTTTTGATTTTTTGAGGAATCTCCAAACTGTTTTCCATAGTGACTGTACCAATTTGCAATCCACCAACAGTACACGAGGGATCCTTTTTCTCCACATCTTTGTCAACACTTGTTATTATTGATTTATTGATGATAGCCTTTCTGACAGGTGTGAGGTAATATTTCAATAGGTTTTAATTTGCTTTTTCTGTAATGATTAGTGATGTTGAGCATCTTTTCATGCATCTATTGGCCATCTATATGTCCTCTTTGGAGAAATCTATATTCTGGTTCTCTGCTGGTTTTTAAATCAGATTTTTTTTTGGGTGTTGAGTTGTATGAGTTCTTTATAAATTTGGAATATTAACACCTTCTCAGATGTATCATTGGCAAATATCTTCTCCCATTCAGTATGTTGTCTTTTCATTTTGTTGATGGTTTTCTATGCTGTGCAAAAACTTTTTTAGTTTGATGTAGTTTCATTTGTTTATTTTTCTTCTATTTCCCTTGCTCAAGGAGATATATCCAAAAAATGTCAGAAAATTTACTGCCTTGTTTTCATCTAGGAGTTTTATGGTTTTGGGTTTTACATTTAAGTCTTTAATCCATTTTGTATTTCTTATTGTATATGGCATAAGAAGGTGGCCAAGTTTCATTTTTTTTTTTTTGCATGTATCTGTCTAGTTTTCCCAACACCATTTATTGAATAGATTGTCTTTACTGCATTGTATATTCTTGTCTCCTTTGTCATAGATTAAATGGCCAGATAGATGTGGGTTTATTTATGGGCTCTCTATTCTGTTCCATTGATCTGTGTGTCTGTTTTTATGGCAATACCATGCTGTTTTTTATTATTATAACCTTGTAATATAGTTTGATATCCGATAGCATACTTCCAACTTTATTCTTTTTTCCCAAGTTTGCCATGGCTATTCGAGGTCTTTTATGGTTCCATATAAATGTTAAGATTATTTAGTCTAGTTCTGTGAAAAATGCCATTGATATTTTGATAGATATTGCATTGAATCTATAAATTGCTTTGGCTACTAAGGATATTTTAACAATGTTGATTCTTTCTATCAATGAGCACAATATATGCTTCCATTGATTTGTATCTTCTTCAATTTCTTCCTTCGACGTCTTGTAATTTTCCAAGTATAGTTTTTTTACCTCCTCGGTTAAATTTATACCTAAGTATTTTTTCATGTAATTGTAAATGAGATTGTTTTCTTAATTTCATTTTCTGATAGTTCATTATTGATGTATAGAAATACAACCAATTTCTGAATATGAATTTTGTATCCTGCTACTTTACCGAATTCTTTTACCAGTTGTAACAATTTTTTGGTGGAATCTTTGAGGTTCTCTATATGTAATATCATGTCATCTGCAAATAATGACAGTTTTACACTTCCTTCCAATTTGGATGCCTTTTACTTCTTTTTCTTGTCTGATTACAGTGGCTAGGACTTCCAATATTATGTTGAACAACAGTGGTAAAAGTATCTTTGTCTTGTTCCTAATCTTAAAGAAAACCCTTTTAGCTTTTCCCCATTGAGTATGATGTTAGCTGTGGGTTTGTCATATATGTCATATATGTCATATATAGTATGTTAAGATATGTTCCCTCTAGTCCCACAATGCTAAGAGTTTTTATCATAAATGAATACTGTATTTTGTCAAATGCTTTTTCTGCATCTCGATACAATCATATTATTTTTATCTTTCAATTTGTTCATGTGGTGTATCACATTAATTGATTTGTGGATACTGAATCAAATTTGTATCCCAGGAATAAATTCCACTTAATCATAGTGTATGATCTTTTTAATGTATTGCTGAATTTGGTTAGCTAATATTTTGTTGAGGAGTTTTGAGTCTATATTCATCAGGGATATTTACCTATACTTTTCTTTTCTTTTTTTCTTTTTCTTTTTTCTTTTTTATAATGTCTTTGTCTGGTTTTGGAATCAGGGTAATAGTTGTCTCATAGAATGAGCTCCAAAGCCTTCCATCTCCCTTGAATTTTCTGGAATAGTTTGAGAAGAATAGGTATTAATTCTCTTTGAATGTTTAGTAAAATTCACCTGTGAGGCCATCCAGTCCAGGACATTTGTTCGTTGGGAATTTTTTGATAATTGATTTGATTTTGTTAGTAGTAATCAGTTGGTTCAGATTCTCTTTCTTCTTGACTCAGTCTTGGAAGATTGTATGTTTCTAGGAATGTATCCATTCCTTCCAGATTGTCTAATTTATTGTCATATAGTCATAAGCAGCATATTCTTATAATTCTTTGTGTTTTCTGTGATGTCAGTT
>NW_011888836.1:5331742-5340774 GCF_000151845.1 Pteropus vampyrus
CAATGTTGATTCTTTCTATCAATGAGCACAATATATGCTTCCATTGATTTGTATCTTCTTCAATTTCTTCCTTCGACGTCTTGTAATTTTCCAAGTATAGTTTTTTTACCTCCTCGGTTAAATTTATACCTAAGTATTTTTTCATGCAATTGTAAATGAGATTGTTTTCTTAATTTCATTTTCTGATAGTTCATTATTGATGTATAGAAATACAACCAATTTCTGAATATGAATTTTGTATCCTGCTACTTTACCGAATTCTTTTACCAGTTGTAACAATTTTTTGGTGGAATCTTTGAGGTTCTCTATATGTAATATCATGTCATCTGCAAATAATGACAGTTTTACACTTCCTTCCAATTTGGATGCCTTTTACTTCTTTTTCTTGTCTGATTACAGTGGCTAGGACTTCCAATATTATGTTGAACAACAGTGGTAAAAGTATCTTTGTCTTGTTCCTAATCTTAAAGAAAACCCTTTTAGCTTTTCCCCATTGAGTATGATGTTAGCTGTGGGTTTGTCATATATGTCATATATGTCATATATAGTATGTTAAGATATGTTCCCTCTAGTCCCACAATGCTAAGAGTTTTTATCATAAATGAATACTGTATTTTGTCAAATGCTTTTTCTGCATCTCGATACAATCATATTATTTTTATCTTTCAATTTGTTCATGTGGTGTATCACATTAATTGATTTGTGGATACTGAATCAAATTTGTATCCCAGGAATAAATTCCACTTAATCATAGTGTATGATCTTTTTAATGTATTGCTGAATTTGGTTAGCTAATATTTTGTTGAGGAGTTTTGAGTCTATATTCATCAGGGATATTTACCTATACTTTTCTTTTCTTTTTTTCTTTTTCTTTTTTCTTTTTTATAATGTCTTTGTCTGGTTTTGGAATCAGGGTAATAGTTGTCTCATAGAATGAGCTCCAAAGCCTTCCATCTCCCTTGAATTTTCTGGAATAGTTTGAGAAGAATAGGTATTAATTCTCTTTGAATGTTTAGTAAAATTCACCTGTGAGGCCATCCAGTCCAGGACATTTGTTCGTTGGGAATTTTTTGATAATTGATTTGATTTTGTTAGTAGTAATCAGTTGGTTCAGATTCTCTTTCTTCTTGACTCAGTCTTGGAAGATTGTATGTTTCTAGGAATGTATCCATTCCTTCCAGATTGTCTAATTTATTGTCATATAGTCATAAGCAGCATATTCTTATAATTCTTTGTGTTTTCTGTGATGTCAGTTATCACTTCTCTTTCATTTCTGATTTTATTTATTTGGGTCCTTTTTTTTTCTTTGTGAGTCTGGTTAAAGGTTTATCATTCTGCTTATCATTTCAAAGAACAAGCTATTGGTTTTATTTATATTTTGAATTGCTCGTTTAAACTCTATTTTATTAATTTTTGCTCAAATTTTTATTATTTCCTTCATTCTACTCACTTTGAACTTTGCTCTTCTTTTTCTAGTTCCTTTAAGTGTGAGTTTAGAATGTTTATTTGAGATTTTTCTTATTTCTTGAAGTAAGGCTGTGTTACTAGGATTTTTTCTCTTAAGACTGCTTTTGCTGTGTCCCATAGAATTTAGGGTCTTTTTGTTTGTTTTCATTTATCTCAAGGTATCCTTTGATTTCTTACTTGATTTCTTTGTTAACCTTCTTGTTGTTTAGTAGCATGTTCTTTAGCCTCCATATGTTTCTGTGTTTTTCACTTTTTTTCTTGTAATTGATTTCTAGTTTCATACCACTGAGATTAGAGGAGATGCATGATATTTCAATCTTCTTAAATTTATTGAGACTCATTTTGTGGCCTAACGTGTGGTCTGTCTTGAAAAATGTTCCATGTGCACTTGAAAAGAATGTATATTCTGTTGCTTTGGGGTGAATTGCTCTAAAAACATTAATTAAATTCATCTGATATAATATGTCATTTAAGGCCACTGTGTCTTTGTTAATTGTCTGTCTGGAAGACCTATGCCTTGATGTCAATGGGGTGTTAAAGTCCCCTATCTCTCCTTTTATGTCAGTCAATATTTGCTTTATATATTTAGCTGCTCCTATGGTGGGTGCATAAATGTTTACTAAAGTTATATCCTCTTGTTGGGTTAATTCCTTTATCATTATGTAATGTCTTATTATAGCATTTGTCTTATTATAGCCTTGGTTTTAAAGTCTATTTTGTCTGACATAAGTATTACTACCCTAGCCTTGTTTGTTTGTTTCTATTTGCATGAAATGTCTTTTTTCCATCTCTTTACTTTCAGTCTCTGTGTGCCTTTCAATCTGGAGTCTCTTGTAGACAACATGTATGGGTCTTCTTTTCTTATTGATTCAGCTACCCCGTGTCTTTTGATTGGAGCAATTAATCAATTTACATTTAAAGTGATTATTGATAGGTGCATAGTTATCACCATTTTATTATTCATATTTATGTTCTCCCCCCCTCTTCCTTTTTAAAGAAGTCCCTTTAACATTTCTTGTAATACTAGCTTGAATTCCTTTAGCTTTTTTTTTTTTCTTTTAATTTGGTAAGCTCTTTATCTCACCTTTAATTTTTTTAAAAATAAATTTAAGTTTATTGGGGTAACATTGGTTAATACAATTATATAATTTTCAGGTGTACATTATAATTTGACATCTATATATTCTATTGTGTGTTACCTCCCAGAGTCCAGTTTCCTTCAGCTACCATATATTTAATCCTCTTTACCTACTTCACCCTCCCCCAAATCCCCTACATTTGACCCTCTTTACCCTGTTTACTTCTTCCCTCCGCCCCCACCCCCTACCCTCTGGTAACCACTAGTCCACTGTCCATGTCCCTGGGTCTCTGTTTGTCCTGTTCATTTGTTGCTTTTAAGTTTATATTCCACATATAAGTGATATTATGTGATTTTCAACTTTTTCTGTCTTGCTTATTTCCCTTAGCAGAATTATCTCGAGGTCCATCGATGTTGTCGCAAATGGCAGTGTTTCATCTCTTTTTATGGCTGAGTAATATTCCACTTTATATATGTACCACTGCTTCTTTAGCCAATCATCTATTGTAGGACACTTTGGTTGCTTCCATGTCCTAGTCACTGTGAATAGTGCTGCTATAAACATCAGAGTGTAAATATCTTTTCGGTTATGTATTTTCAAGTCTTTGGTGTAAATACCCCGTAGAGGGATTGCTGGATCATATGGTAGATCAATTCTCAGTTTTTTGAGGAACCTCCATACTGTTTTTCATAGTGGCTGTACCAATTTGCAGTCCCACCAGCAATGTATGAGGGTTCCTTCTTCTCCATATCCTCCCCAACGTTTGTTATTACTTGTCTATTGATTATAGCTATTCTAACAGGTGTGAGATGGTATCTCATTGTGGTTTTGATTTGCATTTCCCTAATAGCTAGCAATGTTGAGCATCTTTTTGTATATTTGTTGACCATTTGTATGTCCTCTAGGGAGAAGTGTCTGTTCAGGTCCTCTGCTCATTTTTTGATTGCATCGTTTGTTTTCTTGTTGTTATTGAGTCATATGAGTTCTTTGTATATTTTGGATATTAGGACCTTATCGGAGGTGTTGCTTGCAAATATATTTTCCCATTCGGATGGTTGTCTCTTTACCTTGTTGACGATTTCTTTTGCTGAGCAGAAGCTTTTTAGTTTGATGTAGTCCCATTCATTTATTTTTGCTTTTACTTCCCTTGCTTTTGAGGTCAAATTCATAAAATCCTCTTTAAGTCCAACGTCCTTGACTTTAGTTTCTGTTTTCTTCTACGAATTTTATTCTTTCAGGTCTTATATTCAGGTCCTTAATCCATTTTGAGTTAATTTTGGCATGTGGTGATAGACAACAGTCTAGTTTCATTCTTTTGCAGGTGGCTTTCCAGTTTTCCCAGCACCATTTATTGAAGAGGCTTTCCTTTCTCCACTGTATGTTTTTTGGGTTTTTTTGTCAAAAATTATTTGCCCATATAAATATGGGTTTACTTCTTGACTCTAGATTCTGTTCCACTGGTCCACATGTCTGTTTTTCTGCCAATACCATGCCGTTTAGATTACTGTCGCTTTGTAGTATAATTTGAAGTCGGGCAGAGTGATGCATCCAACCTCATTCTTTTTTCTCAGGATGGCTTTGGCAATTCAGGGTCTTTTGTGCTTTCCTACAAATCGGATGATTTTTTTGTTCTATTTCTTTAAAAAATACTGATGGGATTTTAATGGGGATTGCATTAAATCTGTATAATGCTTTAGGTAATATGGTCATTTTAATTATGTTGATTCTTCCAATCCAAGAACATGGAATATCTTTCTTTTTCTTTGTATCTTCTTCGATTTCTTTTAATAGGGTCTTGTAGTTTTCATTATTTAGGTCCTTCATATGTTTTGTTAAATTTATTCCTAGATATTCTATTCTTTTCGTTACAATTACAAAAGGAATTATTTTTCTACTTCTATTTCTGACACTTCATTATTAGAGTATAGGAACGCTATGGATTTTTGAATGTTGATTTTGTATCCAGAGACTTTACTGTATTTGCTTATTGTTTCTATTAGTGTTCTTGTGGAGTCTTTAGGGTTTTCTATATAGAGAATTGAGCCATCTGCAAATAGTGACAGTTTGACTTCTTAGTTTCCTATTTGGATGCCTTTTATATCTTTCTCTTGCCCGATTGCACTTTCTAGGACCTCCAATATTATATTGAGTATCAGTGATGATAGTGGACAGCCTTGCCTTGTTTCTGATCTTAGAGAGAAGATTTTAGTTTTTCACCATTAAGTATAATGTTGGCTGAGGGTGTGTCATATATGGCCTTTCTTATGTTAAGGTATTTTCTTTCTATACTGAATTTGTTAAGTATTTTGATCATAAATGGATGCTGTATCTTTTCGAAGGCCTTTTCTGCATCTATTGATATGATCATTTGATTCTTATTTTTTAAGTTGTTTATATGGTGTATCACATTAATTGATTTGCGTATGTTGAACCATCCCTGTGCCCCTGGGATGAACCTTACTTGATCGTGGTGTATAATCTTTTTAATATGTCGCTATATTTGGTTCACTAGTATCATATTTAGGATTTTTGCATCTGTGTTCATGAGAGATATAGGCTGTAGTTTTCTTTTTTGTGTGTTATCTCTACCAGGTTTTGGTATCGGAGTAATACTGGCCTCATAAAATGTGTTGGGAAGTATTGCCTCCTCTTCAATTTTTTTGGCAGTTTGAAGAGAATAAATATTAAATCTTTGAATGTTTGGTAGAATTCACTGGTGAAGCCATCTGGTCCTGGACTTTTACTTTTGGGTAGGTTTTTGATGATTGTTTTAATTTCCATACTGGTGATTGGTCTATTTATATTTTCCAGATCTTGATTCAGTCTAGAAAGATTGCTATTTCTAAGTACTGGTCCATTTCTTTTAGGTTATTAAATTTATTATTATATACTTTTTCATAGTATTCTTGCATGATCCTTTGTATTTCTGCAATGTCAGTTGTAATTTCCCCTATTTCATCCCTGATTTGTTTATTTGTGTCTTTCTCTTTTTTTCCTTAGTGAGTCTAGCCAGCGGTTTGTTGATTTTATTAACCTTCTCAAACAACCAGCTCCTTGTATTTATTTTTCCTACTGTTTTTGTTGTTGTTATTGTTGTTGTTTTCAATTTCATTTATTTCTGCTCTAATTTTGATGATTTCTTTCTTTCTACTGACTTTAGGCCTTATTTGTTCTTCCTTTTCTAGTTTTTTAAGATGAAGCATTAAGTTGTTTATTTGGGCTCATTCTTGTTTTTGGAGATAGGCCTGTAATGATATGAACTTTCCTCTTATGACCGCTTTTGCCGTATCCCCAAAATTTTGATATGTTGTGCCGTCATTATCATTCATTTCTATGTATCTCTTGATCTCTCTTTTTATTCCTTCCCTGACCCAGTTATTCTTCAGTAGCATGTTGTTTAATCTCCATGTATTTGTGGTTCTTCCTGATTTCTTTTTGCAGTTGATCTCTAGTTTCAAAGCATTATGATCAGAGAACATGGTCGGTATGATTTCAACCCTATTATATTTGTTGAGACTATCTCTATGTCCCAGTATGTGGTTGATTCTTGAGAATATTCCATGTGCACTAGAAAAAAATGTATAAGCAGTTGTTTTGAAATGAAAGGCTCTATATATGTCAATTATGTCCAGTTGGTCTGATGTGTCATTTAAGGATGTTATTTCCTTATTCATTTTCTGTTTGGATGATGTCTATATCCGGCAGTGGGGGATTTAGGTCTCCTACTATGATAGTGTTTTGGTCTGTTTCTCCCTTTAGATCTGTTAGTAATTGCATTACATATTTCAGGGCTCCCCGATTGGGAGCATAGATATTAATAAGCGTTATGTCTTCTTGGTGAATGCTTCCCTTTATCATTATGAAGTGCCCCCTCGGTATCCTTCTTTACTTTTTTTATTTTGAAGTCTATTTCATCCGATATTAGTATTGCTATTCTCACTTTTCTCTGAATGCCATTTGCTTGAAATATCATTTTTCACCCTTTTATTTTGAGTCTATATTTGTCTTTGGAGCTGAGATGTGTCTCCTGGAGGCAGTATATGGTTGGGTTTTGTTTTTTTTATACATTCTGCAACTCTGTATCTTTTTATTGGTGAGTTCAGTCCATTTACATTTAGAATGACTATTGAAATATGAGGTCTTCTTATAGCCATTTTATCTTTTGCTTTGTGGTAACTCGGTGTTTCCATTGCTTCCTTGTCCTTGTGTTTCTGTTTTCTTTATTTTGGTTGGCTTTTGTAGGTTTTGCCTCTGGTTCTTCTTGTTTTATGTTATATACTTCATTTCTGAGTCTTCTGTGTTTGGTTACCATTACAAATATGAAAAGGATAGTTATATATATACAGTTGTCCATTTTCTTCTGTGTGTGCCTTATCTCCATTCCCCTTTGCAAATTTAGATCTTTGAATCCTTCCCTTTTCAGTCACCGTTATCTCAATTCGTCCCTATGTATGCTGAACTTTCATTACTATCTTGCTATAGCAATTCTCTTCTTATTATTTAAGCTTATAATGCCCTGTTCTTATTAAGGTTTGCACTCCTCTGCTTCTATTTGCCAGATAGTCATTTTACTCTTAATTATGTATTTTTTTGTTTTGATTTGTTATTTTGTTTTAGATGAGCTGACCCCTTTCAGTATTTCCTGTAGTGCAGGCCTCGTAATAGAGAATTCCCTCAAGTTTTGTATGTCTGGAAAGGTTTTAATTTCTCCTTCATTTCTAAAGGAGAGCTTAGCTGGATATATCATTCTAGGCTGATAGTTCCTTTCACTTAATAGTTTAAATATTTGATTCCATTCTTTTCTTGCTTGTAAAGTTTGCGCTGAGAAGTCTGATGATAACCTAATAGGTTTCCCTTTATAAGTTACCATTTTCTTCTCCCTGGCTGCCCTGAGAATTCTGTCTTTGTCATTAATTTTTGATAATTTTAATACAATGTGTCTTGGTGAAGGCCTTTTTGGGTTGAGATAATTGGGTGTTCTGTCAACTTCTTGAATCCCAAGCTCCAGCTCATTCCTTAGATTGGGGAAATTCTCATCCACTATTTGTCTGAAAATGCTTTCTAGTCCCTGCTCCTTTTCCTTGGCTTCAATAATGCCCATAATTCTTATGTTTCCTCTCCTGATGGTATCTCCTCTTGGATCCCTGCTTTCTATAAAGCCTTATATTTCTCTTTCATTATTTTCCATTCTCTCTTCTTCTTTCTAATTTATTTCTATATTTCTGTTTTCAATATTACTGATCCTTTCCTCCATTTGGATGACTCTATTTCCCAAGCTTGCTATTTCATTTTTAAACTCTTGCAGTGTGTTTTTTATCCCCAGAAGATCTATTCTATTCTTTTTGAGGGTTTCAGTCTCCTTGCTCTGCTCATCAAGTTGATTTTTCAATTCCTGAAATTGTTGATATGACTCATTTTGGAACTCACTGAGTTTTTTCAGAAGTACCATCCTGAATTCTCTGTCATTTAAGTCACATATTTCTATGTCTATAAGCTTATTTTCTGAAGATTTTTCTTTTTCTTTCTGAGATGCCTTGTCATCTTGCTTGTTCATGGTCTTTAACGAACCATTTCTCTGCCTGGCCATTAATGGAAGTGTATGCAGCTTTTTTTCTGGAAAGAAGATTTGTTATATAAAGGTCCCTCATTAGCCTGTTTCAAAGAAGGCACTTTTGTTTTGGTTTCCAGTAGGTAACATCTAAGCCTCTTGGATCTCTGCTTTCTATAAAGCCTTAATAATACCTTTTTATTTTCTTGTAAATATTTAATCATGCTCGCTATCCTCAGTTTCAGTCCCTGTCAATGTCAGCCACAGTCTTGGCTGCATTTGCTCAGATTCCCCTGGGGCTGTGAGGTGTTTGGTCTTGGAGGGTATGGGAGAGGGGGATCTCTGGATTGGGAGTTGGGAGCTGTGGCTCAGCCTCAGTTTGCAATCGGAGCCAGTAAATATCAACTGTTCTCTGCCGTCCTGCTTCTCTGCTTTCTGCCCTGATGACTGGACCCTGCTGCCGGCTGCATGGAACTCACAACTCTCCCAGGCAGGGCTGTTCAGGGAACTCGCTGCACCTTTCTCCCCTCCCCTTCCTCCTACAGGGAACTCCAGTGGCTGCGAGAGGCAGCTTCTTTATTTCTCCCAGTCCACAACCCAACATCCAGGATTCTGACCTGTGGTAGCTCTTATGTGCAGATCCCATGCTCAGACATGCTGGTGTGCAATTTGGGTGTTTTTTTGTTCAGTTTTAAATATTCAGCTTGTTGTTGTTTCAGAGGGAGAGATCTGAGGACGTCTCTCACTTCGCCATGTTTTCACCATTAATTTTGATAGCCTTACTGGGTAGAATAGCCTTAGTTGTAGGTTCTTGCTTTTCACTACTTTGAATATATTAAGCTAATCCATTCTGGCCTGCAAAGTGTCTGTTGAGAAATCAGCTGACAGTTTTATAGGAGTACCCTTGTAAGTAGCTAGCTTCTTTTCTCTTGCACTTT
>NW_011888836.1:5340824-5377354 GCF_000151845.1 Pteropus vampyrus
ATGCTCAGACATGCTGGTGTGCAATTTGGGTGTTTTTTTGTTCAGTTTTAAATATTCAGCTTGTTGTTGTTTCAGAGGGAGAGATCTGAGGACGTCTCTCACTTCACCATGTTTTCACCATTAATTTTGATAGCCTTACTGGGTAGAATAGCCTTAGTTGTAGGTTCTTGCTTTTCACTACTTTGAATATATTAAGCTAATCCATTCTGGCCTGCAAAGTGTCTGTTGAGAAATCAGCTGACAGTTTTATAGGAGTACCCTTGTAAGTAGCTAGCTTCTTTTCTCTTGCACTTTTATAATTCTCCTTTTGTTTTTAACTTTTGTCATTTTAATTATGATGTGCCTTGGTGTTGGCCTGTTTGGGTTCGTTTTGAGACTCTCTGTGCTTCCTGGACTTGTATGTCCTTTTTTTTTTTTTTTTTGCCAGGTTAGAGTTTTCGGTCATTATTTCTTCAAATAGTTTCTCTAATTCTTACTCTTTCTCTTCTCCTGGTATCCCTATGATGCAAATGTTGTTACCCTTGATATTATTCCAGAGGTCCCTTAAAGTATCCTCATTTAAATTTTTTTTTTTCTTTTTGCTGTTCTGATTAGGCATTTTCTGCTACCTTGTATTCAGACAAGATCAGACGTGTTCAGGGTGGTATGACCATAGACAACTACCTTGTATTCAAATTGCTGATTTGATCCTCTGCTTCATTTAATATACTGTTGATTTCTTCTTGTATATTCTTCATTTCAGTTATAGTATTCTTCATATCTGACTGGTTCTTTCTAATGGTTTTTATGTCCTTTTTATGCTTATTATCTCTTTGTTGAAGTTCTCACTAAGTTCATTGAGCATCCTTATAACTATCGTTTTGAACTCTATATCTGGTATGTTGTTTGGTCCATTTCATTTAGTTCTATTTCTGGAGTTTTCTCCTGTTCTTTCATTTGAGATATGTTATTTGTTTCCTCATTTTGGCTGTCTCTCTGTGTTTGTGTCTATGTATTATGTAGATTTGCTTCATCTCTCAGTTTTGACCAAGTGGTCTTATATAGTAGGTGCCCTGGGTGGCCCAGTGCCACGGTCTCCCTAATCACCTGCGCTGGGTGCTCCAGGAGTATCCCTTGTGTGTGTTGTGTGTGCCTTCTTGTTGTCATTGAGACTCAATTGTGGTTAGCATGTCAGTTGGTGGGACTGACTCTCAAGCTTACTGAATTTGAGTATTGGCCACACCTACACTATGTGAGCTGCTGTGTGGGGGCTGACCCCAGGAAGTGGGATTCACTCCAGTGGGTTCATGTGCCTACTGATAACACCCTTTGTAGGGCAAATCAGGTAGTGCTCTGTTGTGGTTTGAAGCTAGCCTCTAAGAGTATTGGTTCTGGTGCCCCTTGAGAGCGGTTCCGGTTCAGTCCAAGGTTAGCCACTGCTGGTGACTGGCCTGGGGCTACCTGGTAACAGCTACAAGGTTATCCATGCTTGGTCACTGCTTGTGTTGGACCTGGAATTGTGTAGAAGAGGCCATGTTGCTAACTGGGGCCAGCAGTCACCAGTACCAGGCCTGGGGCAGTTCAGCAAAAGGCCTGGGGCACTCTGAGGTCTGACATCACTCTAGCTGCCTGTAAGGCTCAGCCACTGAAAGAGTTAGGTGAGGTGGGTGCCCCAGGGAATTATCAGGGTGGGCGAATGGCATTCATCAGGTTAATGCTGATTCAGGTTTTGCACCAGTGCTGAGCCTGGGGCCACTCACAAAAAATTGCAGAACACATCGAGGCCAGTACCACCTACCTTGGGCCCCAGACCTCTGAGAGTTGTCAGAGAAAAACTTTAGCATGGGCCAAGGCTGATTGCCTGCCGCCAAAAGTGCCTCTGGCACCACTTGAGCTGAGGCTTGCTGGTTGCTACTGAAAGAGACTCTTACCATGCATGGTGTGGGGCTGGTTGCCTAACCATTAAAAGTGCCTCCAGCAGTGGGTGCATTGGATGGGATGGAGTCCCAGGGAGTTACCATGGTGGGGCAAAGTGGTTAATCAGGTTAAGGCAGATTTAAGCTTGGCACCAGTGCTGAGCCTAGAGTGACTGCAAATGCCCAGAGTGTTCTGAGGCCAGTCATACTTCTGCCCCCTGCCTCAAGTCTGCAGACCCCTGAGTTGTCCAAGAAAGACTGTAGCACAGGCTGGGGCTGGTTGCCCACCACCAAAAGTGCCTCTGGAGGCTCACAAGCCAAAGCCAGTTTCTTGCTGCTGAAATAGTCTCCTGCAGTGGGCAGGTCAAGGCTGTTGTCCAACTGCCAAAAGTGCCTCTGTTGGTGCACAAGTTGGGTAGGGTGGGGTCTCAGGGAGTCTTCAGGGTAGAGCGGGTGATCCTCACCATGCCAGTGCAGATTCAGTTTTGGCCTTGTGCGGGGAGGGTTCAACACAGGAAAGAGCATCCACCTATAGACTGCACAGGAGGAGAACTCAATACAGGGATAATGGCAGCTGTCTCTCCAACCCTCGTCCTGAAGCCACATGACTCGTTCTTTCCCTGTAGATCTCTGGAGCTTCCCAAATCGCTGTATCCCTGTCAGAGCCCAGAGGGAGTGCTTGTGAGCTAGTGAGTCTGTGGGCGGGTCCTTTAAAAGGATGTCTGGGTTTCCAGCAGCCTTCTGTCTTATCCTGTTGGACAGAATCTCTATATATTTTCACAGCCAGATTTTGTGGGATTCCTTTTCCAGGCACTGAAACCCTGAGTCGGAGAGTCCATGTGTGGGCCTGGGGCCCCTCATTCTTCTGTGAGGACTACTGCAGCTGAGATATCTATGCTCAACTACCACTCATGGGTGTGGGGCCAGCCTGTTTTACCTCTCTGCCCCTCCTGCCAGTCTTGATGTGACCTCTTCTTTATATCCTTAGTTATAGGAGTTCTGTTCAGCTAGTCTTCAGATGGTTCTTCAGGTTGATAGTTCTATAATTTAGTTGTAATTTTAATGTAGTCATGGGAGAAGGCAAGCACAGCATTTATCTACTCAGCCATCTTGCCCAGAACCTTGTGCTCTTTGATTATCACTTCATTCACTTATTCATCCACTTATTTATAAACATGTATTGAGCACATATTATGTGGCAGGAACTGTGCTGAGTGCTGAAGGTGAATCAGTGAACATGTTATATGATTTTATGATTTTTAAAATATTTTAACAGCTTTATCAAGGTATGACTTACATATAAAATTCACCCACTTTAAATATACAACTCAACAATTTTCAGTAAATTTATAGAGTTCTGCAACCATTACCACAATCCAATGATAGAACATTTACATCACCCAAGAAATATCTCTTGTGCCCATTTTCCATCACTCTCCATTCCCATTGATTTCTGTCCCTGGGCAACCATGATTCTAATTTCTGTCTCCATAGATTTACCTTTTTTGAATATTTTATGTAGATGGAATCATATTATATGTGACATTTTGCATCTGGTTTCTTTCACTTGGCATGTTTCCCATGTTTCCCGTGTTTATCCATTTTGTGTCATGTGTCAGTCTTTCATTATTTTTTTACGGCCAAAAAATTTCCATTCTATGGCTATGCCACAGAAAATGTGTACATTTTCCTGTTTTCAACTTCTTTGTATCATGTGATGGTTACACATTCCCTTATCTAGAGCTCAGAGGACAATTTTTCAGAGGGCTACTGGTCCACTTTCCAGTTTCTAGCTATCATTCTCCTATGACAATATTGGTTTATTCAGGTGGCAGCTTTACCTACTCATTATTTGTTTCCTCGTACTCAGAACTGATGGAGTACACTAAAACCTATGGTTTCCACACAGTAAAAAGCTAGAGATTTTTTTTCTCTCTTTGCCCTTGGTTGGAAGCACAAAAATGTGAGCATTAATCTTCAACCTACTTATTGTACAATTTTTCTCTGGAAATTGTGTTCTCTGAATGAATGTAAGAAGATAAGCAGGCAAAAGAGACGT
This sequence comes from Pteropus vampyrus, assembly GCF_000151845.1. Classification (NCBI taxonomy): domain Eukaryota; kingdom Metazoa; phylum Chordata; class Mammalia; order Chiroptera; family Pteropodidae; genus Pteropus; species Pteropus vampyrus. Next base: position 5,344,779 of record NW_011888836.1, read on the forward strand.
GGGATATTTCTCTGGTTGCCTCAGGAATCTGGGTCTATGTAGTAAAGAAATAGTTGTAGAATTTTCCAAGTTCCTACCAAATTTGGGCCCTGGATCACGGGGAAGGAAGCGGAAGAAATATGGCATGTATCTTTACTTTTTTTTTTTTTTAGTATGACTTCATTTCACAAGATGTCTGAGCATGCTTTAATTTAATAAATTAAATTAAGTGAATGGATAATTTGGTAGAAGCAACCACCAGCATTCTTCTGTTCCCTTCTGCTATTTTCATGGTAGGGGTAGTAAACATTTTTATCACCAGAGAACTTTTTTTCTCTTTTGAGTTCCATATTTTGAAATATTTTTCTCCTATCAAACTACAGTTTTAATTTCTTCCAAAAATTGGTTCATCGATATCATGTATTATGTCAACCAGAGCTTCTTATAAGTATGAAATTGTCAGAATTATTCAAGGAATTCATAAAATTCAAAACCAAAGAAGGCAGACTGTTTGCTCATTGCAGTCTTTGTAGAAAATGTACAATTTCCATTAGGCTTTTTGAAACATCGACACTGTATCAGGACAGGACACACTGTTTTTAATTTTGTGAAGTCCTAGCAGTCTTAGACTCATGGTAGGAAACTGCTGCATCTTCAAGGATCTGAAGTAGCAGAATTCAGACAAAGTCTGGGTTGGCCAGCATAAATAGACAGCAAGCTCCCACAGCGCTGGTGTATACTTAAGAGACCAGTCTCCCCACTTTAAGCTTTAAAATAGATTAATACAATACAGGGCATAACAGTCTGACAGATTAAGGCAGATTATCAGCTAATTGCAGAGAGTAACATCATAACTTTGTTTTCAGTTCAGCGTTTATCTTTAAAAAATACATATATGTTATTAAATATATGTGTATCTATGAGTGTGTACACATATGTAAGTACACACACACTCGCACACAGTCTCTGAATTAGTTTCAATAAAACCTGCATCCGTGCAGAGGTACTCATGGAGTGCCTTCAATAAAAAAGTCACTGTGTGTTACATGATAACATTGAACAGACTCCAGACAGCCTCTTATCTTAGATATACAACAACGTAGCATAACTCAAGCCTAAAGGAGAAGTTAAAACATTAGGTAACAGTAGCAACAGTAGCATGTTAGTGGAGTAATAACTCTCCTGGAGGATAACCTAGGATGGGTTTTATTGAATTCAGTTTATTTAGCTGGGATAAACCCAGATAGGCATCTCATTTACAAGAAGGTGCTAGCAAGAGGGCAGGTTATTACAAGCACATTTAGAAGATAAGCAATAGAAAATTGCATAAAATCAGACATCAGGAAAGAAGCAGAAGTGGTTCCTGCTTCAACTAACTTCTTGCCTTGGACAGGTCTGTATTTACTACAACTGAAAATAATAATTGCCAATTCAGAGATCTGCAGGGATGAACGGCACTTTGGCTCTTAAGAACCTGCTAAATTACCCTTATTGACAAGCTTGCTTTATGGCTACTTGAAGTCCTTTTTTCTTTTTCTTTTTTTCAATTTAAGTGTATTTTCTTTGTTTCTCTGATCTTTGGAAGATGAAAATAATTATTTGAAGTTTCTTCATAATAATTCTTTTAAAAACATGATGATAGTTGTCATCTCTTAGTTTCCCCAGTTCTCTATACAAATTAACCAACTGTAAAATTGAAATGATGCTATTTTTCTACCTTTTCCATTTTCAAGGGTTGTTGTTTCCTCCTTGTTAAATTTGAATATGACAGATGTTTACTTGGTTATTTCTATATGTGAACCTTTGTCCCTAGGCACTGCTGCTGACATAGGTAAATGCATAGATTCTCTCTTAAAAGGTTATTTTGCATGGGCCTTTATTTGCAAGTTGGTTTTCTAGAGAAAACACATCTATTTGTCTGATAGCTAACTTCTTTGGATGCTTCATCTTTTCTCTTGTCCCATTTAGGCTTCTCTTCCTTTCCTAAAGATCATGTTTTCAAATCAGAAAATATTCATTAAATGTCTACTCTGTGAAAGCTGCAGTGCATGGCACTGAGGATGATAGAAAACAAATACAAAAAGGTCCTCTCTTCTGAGATTTCACAGTCTAGGCAGAGAGACATACATATACACAAATAACTCCAATATGTGGGGTGGACCATGTGAAATGCTTTAGTTAAGAAAAAAAGTGTTATTAGTTGGATTAGGTACTGACCTATCAAGGGAGTTTAAGGGGGCAGTCATAAATTTTTATTTTTTTTAAATCTACTTTCTTTAAAATCTTATATAAAATCAAATTGGTGGTTGCTTCTACCAAATCATTTATTTACCTAAAAAAAATAACTTTATTGTGGTATAATTTACGTACCATAAAATTCACCCATTTAAAATATAGAATTCAATGATTTCTAGTAAATTTACCCAACTGTGCAATCATCACGATCATCTAATTTTAAAACATTCTTATTCTTCCAATAAGAGCCCTCATTCCCATTTATAGTTGATCCCCATTCCCAGTCCCAGCACCCCTCAAACACTATTTTACTTTCTGTTTCTATAGATTTACTTTTGCAAGACACTTTCTATAAATGGAATTGTGTAATATGTGGTTTTTTGTGTCATCTTCTCTCAGTATAATATTTTTTGAAGTCCATCCATATTGTAGTGTGTATTAGTATTTTATTCCTTTTGAGATTGCCAAATAGCATTCAATTGTATGAGTATAGCAGATTTTTTTATCTATCCACCAGTCATCCATTCACTTTTCAATCCTCAATTAATTTTCTTTCTCCCTCCTTTCTTTCTCTCTCCCAATAAAGAGTACTATACAAGATTATACTATCTCAAATATATTCCAGAATCTTAGTCCATGTCCAATTGTTATTTTTCTAGGAAAATCTGATTAAAGTCTTTAAACATTAACACTCCAGATTGTCTCTATATAGATGAGGAGGTCATGTGGCCTGGGTAGAAAGCTCTCACTCATTCTTCATTTTTAATTTAAAGATTGAAAAAAGAGTCCGATTCTAGTAGTATATTTATGTTTTAAACAGAGGAATACACTCTGAGTTCTGGGAAAAGGACATAAATTAACCTTTGGAAGTCATCAGAACATATTACCCACACAAATGCTGCTGCTGAGTTAGTTACCTTTCAATGACTGCTGTGCCCATTATCAGCCATATTGGAGTTTTGTGGTATGTGGTATGCACTCAAGATTTTAAAGTGTTAGAGACATTTCCTTCTTTTAGTGTAAAGCAGGGTGACCCAACGTCTCTCAAAGGTAAATACGAACCCTCTCTCTCGTTTGAAAGAGTTATTGAGCTATGTTTACAGTAGGTCCCCTTTGTCTGCAGTACACATACTTTACATTTTCTTAAAGGTAATGGGCTACCTGCCAATGACATTTCACAGTTCTCAAGCTGCACGGTTTCTTCAGGAATATAATTCCTCATCTGCTTTGCCCTTTCCCTTTGAGTTTTACGTTTCATCCTTGCTCTGTGTGATGCACCAGTCAACACAGATTCAGGCAACTCCTCATTTCTCCTTCCTTTGATGGCCTTGAAGCTCTTCATCTGGCCAGTCCATCACGCCCAGAGGAATGTGGCAGGACGTGCCCCTGCAGTAGTGCTGCAAAATCCGGTTTACTGCCCTATCGTTTTGTAATTGTCTCCCTCCTTCTTCTCATGTCCTTTTCCCACCTAAAATAATAACGGTAACAATAATAATATAATAATCATAAAAAGAAAGAAAACCAAGGATAGGAATGGCTTAAAATGAACTAAATTGGTCATTGTTATTACAGAAGAACTTTATATAGAATACAAGCAATAATCTGCTTATATACACGCCATTCTCTTACACAATAACTTCTCTGTCATCACTCTTTTCCTGTGCTTGGCAAAAGCAGTGAGTTCTACCTTCTCATTCCCATCCTATTTATGCACTCACGAAAAAAAAAAGCCAACAGAGCTTCCTTTTGTTTTGTTTTTGTTTTGTTTGCTGGTTTATATCTGGGTCCCAGCATGGGGCAAGCAGCTGGAGGGCACTTTTGCTGGTCACCTCTGTAGAGGGAGCTCTCGTGTTTTATATGTAGAGCTTGTGGCTTTCTCACAGTGAGAGTGGAGTCTGTAAGAAGCAAAACGGCTTTCTTTCGAGGCATCAAAACGGTAACGGAGACCCTATCGAAGTTTAGGGAGATGTTGTGGCAGATTGGCAGGCATCCCTTTATTGAAAATGTATTAGATAAAAAAAGCAGCTACTAGAACCCTACAGTCAATATGCCATTTCCTAAGTACTGAGTTAAACTTCCTTATGGGCACCCTGAAGATATTGAATAAGCTGTATATGTTCTATATGCATCACTTCTCTTATTTCCATGGAGAAGTACACCTTTCTGTATTTTCCTATACCTTCTTCAGAAGTGCATCATAAATTCCCAAGTCAAGGCTTTATTTAGAATTAGCTTTATTAGAAATGATTTTGGAAAAAATATTTACAAATACAAATAAAAATGAACAATTTACCTGGATGTTTTGAATTTGCAAAATGACTGATACTTTGCAATGGAAACCTTTCTTATGCAAATTTGAAGTTGCAGATGAACTCCACATAGGATTCCTGACTTAAGAAGAAAACAAAGAACTGGAGCATTTTACAGTACACTAATGGCCATTTTAATATTTCTCATCTGTTCTTAATTTGAGATAGACGTAATCTCTTCTGGGCTAAGACTTGCTACTTTTAGTATTATTTTTAGTTGTTAATAAAATCTTCTCAATGCTTTGGCTCCCAACTAGAGCTAAGAAACATTTAGCAATAGCTAAAGAGTCAGCTGAATAATGAAGGAGTCAGATCAATTCAATTTAATCTTTTATTTTTTTTTTTAATGTCCCTGTTGCAGGCAAGGCACTGACTTGAGGATCACGGAGGTTAAGAAGGAGGAGGAAGGAACAGATGCTTATCTCAAGAAGCTAGCAGCCTGGTTAGGAATCTAAGATAATTTGGCATTTCCATTCAAGATATTAAAAAGGTAAAAATAAAGTATTTCTATGGGTTTCAGTTTATGGTAACCTAGGAAACATAAAAGTAAAGGATGAGTTTTAAAATGTGTGCTTAGAAATGGAAATTTTTCTAAGATCAATGATCAGTCCTTTTTTTCTTTCTTTTTTTTTTTTTAATGTCAGTCTGGAGACAGCAAGCTTTCATCTTCTGTGCCTCATCCATATAGAGTGCTTGGGTTACTTTATTAGAATGAGCAACAGTTTATGGGAGCCAGACAGAAAGACTGTGATTTACTTCAATTCTCTCCCAAGGATCAGTGCAAAAATTCATGTGAACGTTTGACTGTTAAAAAACGTTTTAGACATATTTTTGTGGTTTGAATTTGTGTTCATCTATAAGATTGTTTTAGAGTTAAATGCTTTGATGAAAGGTCCATAGATCTTAAGAAAGAAAAGAACGATAAGCAAATTGATCTAATTCCTCATTTTCAAATACATAAGGTGTTTTTATTCCTCATTTCATGGACACTATCCAGAGGTTAAATATATCACCTAAAATTGCAAGCACAAGAAGGCTAGATTTCTGGCCTTCTGCCTCCCAGAGGAGACCTGTTCCACCTTAGAACATCTTGTAGATGAAAAAAAGTAAACCACAAACATGCTGTGAGTTGCTAGAAACTCTCTCTCTTTCTCTCTCCCTTTCTTTTTTTTTTTGCTTATAAATCTAAATGTCAATAAAATAATACTAGTTTTGGAGACCTTTTTTGCACTCTATTATCATTATTTATTTAAGATTTATACCACATCAATGTCCAAAAAAAAAATTTAAATATGTTGCAACTGTATACACATTACAAAATAAAATACCTCAAAAAACAGAGTAAAACATTTTTTTCTAAATCAGAGAAATAGTTAGTAGGTATATAAGTGGCAAACACTGATTAATCCAGAGGATGGAATTTAGTTTTGAGTTTCTTGACAGATGAAATAAAATTATAAGCATGTGGAGCTGTGTTATTCTCATTACCTTACCTCCTAGCTTTAAATTGAGTTCTCAAATTTAACAGAACACAGAAAAGGAGAAAAGTATTTTTAATAGATTTTGTGGATATCTTCAGATTTCGACTTGTATAAAGCATGAGAGTAAAAATAAATGTGTAAGAACCATTACTCTCCAATATGTTTGTGCACATGTTTTTTAAAAACTGATGGTAGAGAGCATTTTTTCTCAACCTGCAGCGTGTAGTAAGAAAGTTTCTCTTTTGTGAGAGGGCTGGTCCTAAGTCTTTCCCTAATTATTTTTAGACTACCAACTTTTTTTTTTTTCCTCAAAAGAACATCAGTGCTGGCAGTTTTCCAGCCACAAAATTATGAGAGATGGGGCTAATCCTATTTGAATCACGATGAGGAATCAATCAAAATATATAATGATTATGAAGATTCTTTGAACACTATGAGTGCTATAGAAGTTAAAGTGTTTTTTAATATACCGACTCTTGGCTCCTTTATTTATTTAAAGGGTTACACAGCCTTTATTTAATATCTCCATATTGTGATCTCTCAGCCACCTGAGATTAAATAAACCCTGCAACAGAGCTGAATCTCCAGTCTCCCTCTGCCTCTCCCCACTTAGGTGCTGTTCTGGAACTAGGCCCAGTGGTGATGTGCAGGAATTCAGCCCTTTGTGTTTGTTTTTGGTTTTTAACCTGACAGCCTTGGTCACTGATTGGCTTCCTTTTTCTAGATGAATGTCTTCTATTCCTTTACAATAGAGTGACAAAAATTAGACAAAAATGTCAAAATGAGCAACCCAGAAAAGTTGCTATGGTTCCTGAATCAGTTTAAAAAAAAAAAAAATCCTTCTAATCACTCAGAGCTCTGAACATAATTGACTGGTTCTCAGAAGTACAATAAAAGGAAACCAGAAGTATTTTAGTCCCTGGTTGTTTATGAATCAACCCGATTTTCTTTTTCAGACTTTTAAGGTCACAGAATCAAATCGTGTGGAGCCTCAAAAGGGAGATTCCCTTCCCATTAGTCTTCCTGCCCACCCTTTCTCCCTAGGACTCTGTTAGAACTAGGGTTTCACTAGATTTAAGCACAACATTGTTCAGAATTTCCAGGGGTTCCCAGTCAGAGCAAGTCACAATGAAAGCTGCCATGGAAATTACTGGAAGGGAAGAAAAGTGGCAATAAAATCAATCTCTGGATACCTTTAGTGTACAGCAATGCTATTTCCCCCCTAGTACACAGGTTTGGGAATTCTGTTGGTCTCAGTGGGAACCCAAGGAAGAGCAGCCTACACTCATCTCTCCAAGTAAGCCAGGATATTTCACATCTGGAATAAAGCCAATAAGGCATGGTACCATGGGGCATGGGATTGGATTTATGTAGGAAGTGGATTTTTACGGCTGAGTCTTAGACACACGCAGGAAGGTGAAAGAAAACATAATGACATTTATTATTTTCTAGAGCTCTAAAGGACCTCAGTGTCCTCACTATAATGTGACCGTTAGAGAACACAGCAAAAATGTTGGCATATTGCTTGGCACTGAGAGGTGCATGGATAACGTAAAATTTCTTTCTTGTTTCTTTTCCTTTTTATTTTTACTATATAATATTATCAAATAGTATAATTTTGATTTTACTTTGCAGATTAGTCAGTGATATATCTGTTATTGTTTCTTAACATAAACAATTTCATACTGCTTTTATATATATATATATATATATATATATATATATATATATATATATATATATATTAGGGCTTAACGAATAGCAAAGAAATATTTGCTTGATATATAATTCCAGAAACTTCCCATCAATGCTTCTTACATCCAACTGGTACACCTAAGCTTAAGTTAAAAAGTAATATCCAAAATAAGAATAAAGATGTATCAATTGCCAACTACGTGCACAGCATGGTACTGTGTGCTATATATTAGATATTCCAGTTAGCCCTCAAAACAACCCTAAATGTATGAATATTTCCTGTCTCCATATAAAAAAGTAAGCTCAAAGAGCTCTTACCCATCTCACAGTTAGTAAGCTGCTGCTGAAGCGGAGCTTACTCTAACCCTAAAGTCTGAGTTCTTTGCACCTCACCATAATGCCAAGGTGGTACTGGAAGTCCAGAAAGCTAAAACAGAAGAGCTTCTCACTGCCTTACACAACTGGGTCTCCTCAAGAGTGTCTGAAGAAGGAGACCAATTCCACCAAATTAGACAGGTCTAGAATGTGAAGTGAAGGTAATCCTTTCCCCTCTACCCTCATCAACTGTATCTTGGATTTTTCCAGGGATTGAGGAGGCTTCCAGTAATAGAAATTAAAGTGAGCCCTTGCAAGTGGTTCTGATGTTTGCAGGAGTTTGTTTTTTTTTTTTGTTTTTTGTTTTGTTTTTTTGTTTGTTTGTTTTTTGAGAACAAAATGGGGAGGGCAGAGCAGGGAAGCAGAAGTCAGATTACAGGAGAGTGTCCTCAAATTTTTCTAAGAGAGGATTCAGCATAAGGAAAGGATTCAGCAAATGTCAGATATGGTGAATCTGATTCAGTAATAAGGTAGATTAAGCTGTGGTTGAAGAAAAGGTACAGTTCTAAGAATGGCCAGCTTGGTTTTTCTTGAACCTGTCCCTATCTTACCACTCTGGAGGGCTCTGCACATCCTGGAGTGGGAAGGGCTATCTGTGTAAAAGAAGGTATTGTTCCATGAGCCAGCTTTCCAGCATCTCTGAAGCCAGGTTGCCCTGCCATGCAGGCCTCTCACAGTGGGAACTTGCCGTGTAGGTGGAAGAGTACTCTTTTCATTTTGCTGCTAACCACCGAGTAGCCAAGTGCCAGGAAGATTGACACCAGTACTTAAAGAGTTGATCCTCAGTCAAGAGAGGCACAGGTCAACAGGAGTGTGCAGTGACCATGGACGTGTGGCATAGGGTAGCAAAGTCAAAAGTAAAGAGAGGCCTGGATCTCCATATCGGGCTGCAGGAGTGGTAGTCAAGATTCACTCTAGACTGATTCACAAGAATGTCTGAAACATCTCTAGGGACTTCGTGAAATTACTAGGGCTGATTGGAGAAAAAGATCTTGAAAAAGGATTGGGTTCCTTCTGTGCGAGTAGTGGCCATAAGTCCATGAGAGTTAGCCTTGAATATTACTATATCTGTCTAGACAGCAGAAACCTGGAATTACTCAAGGTATATGAGCAATGAAAATCTACAATATCAGGTCTGGCATATAGTGAATATGTCTTGTGGGCTCACATCACCTTAGCCAGATAAGCTGGGCAAAAATCTCCAATGGCCATGCACACCTCCCAGTGCCAACAATGCAGATCCCTTCTGACCCTGGTTTGACTATTTCTCAAATGGAGGACAACAGAGAGATGCTCAAGTTGGCTGTCATGTTGTGTGGCGTCTGTGCATAGTTGCCACTTAAATGTACTGTGAAATCAGGCTTGATAATTGTACATAGAGTAGCTCATCCTGACCATGCTCTCTTTAAATTTGACCAAATAGCCAGAGGCAAAGTCTTGGAGGTGAGTAGTATGGGTGTGTACCTACGAGTTCTGGTGTGAGGTTTAGTGAGAAGGAACACTAGTGTACGCACGGTGGGACATACAGTTCCTAAGGTAAGTATGAAGGTGTGAATCAGCCTTGATGGCAGCCCTGCGAGATGTATAGTGAGCATAACTTTCCAGGCTTCCTCAGTTTTTCACCGGCCATGGCCTTGGCTTCTTGTCCTTCAAACTCTGCCTGCCAAGAGTAAAGTCCCAGCAAGTAGTGGGAAGGCCCAGGTCAGGTTACCAAACCTTTTATACACCCTCAGGACTCCAACTCCAGCAAAATGACATCTGGGCTCTTAACTTTTATTGGTACATGGACCCCCTTGGAAATCTGGTAAAATCTATGGATTATTTTTCAGAATAATGTTTTTAAATGCATAAAATAATGTGCTTAGCATTACAAAGGAAATACAGTCTGAAATAGTTGCAGGGACTTCAAAAAATAATTAGGGCTATGTGGAGATAAAGATCTTAAAGGGGGGTGGGTTCCTTCTATGTAAGTAGGGGCTTACAAAATCAAAATATAAAAGATATGTGCTTCCTTAATAATGCAATAAATAACAAGACTTAGCAGTGGGCCTAATAATTACCATAATTCTAAGTAGTGATTGTCATGAATTGTATTTTAAAATATCTGCTACAACTGCAATGTGATTTGAAAATCTTGTGGTTTTATTGGTGACAAAAATCACACATACTGTAATAGTGGTGTAGCATGCTGCCTACATTGATAATTGAAAGAAATGATAAATTTTAATTAAAGGTAATGAAAGTAAAGATGAAAATTTCCCCCATCCTATCTTAATGGACCCCCTAAATTCTGTGTATGGACCTCAGATTAAGACTTCCTGTCTTATATGTTTGTGGAAAATGCATTTAAGAAGTCACATGCCTGGTTCTAGGTACTTTTTCTTACCTTAACACCAGTACCACTGAGCTGCAGTGTCCCCAGTTATGTAATAATGATGAGGCAATACCTGGACCAATTGCAAGAGCCAGTCTGTGGGCATGCGAAATGAACTATCTCTAAAACCTTGGAGGATTAAGCAGGCCCAGACACCAGCGCCAGGCACAAACTCTGTGTCATTTATGGCAACAGTCCCCAACCTTTTTTAGTATCAGGGACTGGTGCTCCTATGAGAATCTAATGCCTGATGATCTCAAGTAGAACTGAAGCAGTGATGCTAGCACCGGGGTGGGGGTGGGGGCGGCTGCAAATACAGATAAAGCTTTGCTTGTGCCCACTGCTCACCTCCTGTTGTGAGGTCCAGTTCCTAACATGCCACTGACGTATTGGTCCACAGCCCAGAGGTTGAGAACCCCTGGTTTATGGGAAACAAAGGAAAGTTCTAGTAATTCTATAAGATGGGGCAATACTACAAACTACATAGCTGGACAAAGACTAGTTTGGGTCATTTCTATAAAGAATAGGAACAAGGGAAGGAAAGTTGGACCTTAATTTGAGCACAGAGTGGAATGTTGGAAAGTATGTTGGATTTGAACTTCACTCTTGGTTCTACCCTTGACAGCTAGGTAACTTCAGGCAAGTAAAAAAGTTCTCTATTTTTGATACCTGTTGGTAAAATGGGGCTAATACCTCATAAGGTATTTGTGATGGACTCATACAGTAATATATAGTTTTTATAGTTTACCTGCTGTCTAAACTATAAAGCCCTGTACGTATATTTGTTATTATTATCCAGTTACAAACTGCCTCATGTTTAGCTTTATTCAAAATAACTGGGCAGCAGTCTCAATGCAACACTCACCGAAGTTTGCAAGTTTGTGGTTTCTGTCACTTTGCCCTTTCTGGGGACATTGCCATGACTGGCAACTCTGATAGACTGGCTGACTCTATTACCCAAAGGCCAGTAAAGATGACCTTTGGTTCTCCTGAGAGTCCCGTGTCCCTGCTTTTCTGAGGAAACTCCCTTTGACCTCTATTCCTCTGGCTTTCCTTTCTGTTAGCTTCCCTTCCCTCCTCTGGTGCTGGCCTCTGTCCAAGGCCCTGGGATGGAGGCGAGGGGCGGGTGGACTGGCCGCGTGGGCTGGGGAGAGAGTGGAATGGCGGAAGGAAAGGAGAGAGGCTCTAATCCTGTGGCTGCCTCCCCAGGCCTGTGGAGTGCGGTTTCCATAGAGAGACAGCAGCAAAAGTGCGCGGAATAAAGTGTACTGAAGTCATTCAACTTTGAACACTTCCTGTATACTTTTAAGCTGCCCATGACATCATTTTATTGGGCAGCTCAGAACAATAAGCGGGGGAGGTCTGAAATGAACCAAATCTACAAAGCAACAAGAACAGAGTAAGAGGTCGAAACAGAAACTGCCATAGTCGATGTGGACATTCCCAGACTGAGACAGAATTGGCCCCCAAGTTTTCAAAGACGGTCCAAGAGAGCGCCCCTCGGCCTACCAGCCCCCACATGCCCTCTCGGAGCCTGTGACCTCTCTCTGTGGAAAAACAACAGCCGACACACAGGGAAAGTCATGTGACTTCTAAACTGTTCATCCATCCAAGTTCAATAAATTAGCAGCCAAAAATTTTAATCAGATATTTAATCTTTCCTCCCTGTAAGGGAGATTGGGTGTTTACTGTGGCTCTCCGCCAGGTTAATCTCAGAGAAGAAAGATTGCTTGCCGCGTCCTTGGTGCCGGGAGGCCCTAAAAAGCCACTCTTGCCTGTTGAGCCCTCCCCAGCTAGTAGGTTAGCTCTTGTCCCTTGTAACTCTCTGCAGTTTGCATCAGCATTGAACAGTGACTGGACAGGGGATTTCCACCTCCTATAAACTTGCTTGATAGGGACTAACCAAAGGAAGGCCTGCAAAAATCAATACAGAGACAATCTCATCTGATGACTGTTCTCGGTCTCCTCCTGGCCTTCCCTTCTCCCTCCTCTCTTCTTCCCTCCTTCTTTTCACCTTCTGTCTCCTGAATCCCAGAGTTATCCCCATGGAGGAAAAGAACTTGAGGGAATCCTTCCAAGAAGATCCTAACTGTGGTAGCAGGACTTATCTACTTTATGAATAATTAACTGATATCTACATTGCTGACTATGATTAAAATTTATTAATTCATTCAAAAAATTAATATTGAGTGCCAGGCACACTTCTACACTCTTGAGACAACTCAGAGAACAAAAGAAACAAAATCATCTGCCCTCTTGTAGTTTATACTCTAACAGTGAGAGACAGATACTTAATAATAAACATATAAACCAACCCATAATATAAAATTAGGAGGGGGTAAGAGTTATGAAGAAAAGAAATGTACCAGATGAGGTGGGCTTGGCATCTGTATAAGAAGATATTATTTTTGTAAAATAATTCACTGCGACATTCTCATGGAGGGGTGCCTGAGGATGCTACTTCAGTGGATGTTAATAGATGCCATGGAGGTGGGATAAGGAATTGGCTCCATGGTTAAGGTATGAGAAGCAGAGACATTTTGGAGGCTATTATAGTAGACGTGAAAGTCTGTGAAGTCTAGAAGTATCTGTGAATGGAAATGGAGATGAAAAGCTGTGCAGGAGAGACATCCAAGGAGAGGAGAGAGAACAGCCTGGCTTCCACTGGAGAGGGTAGAAGTGGCAGAAAGAAGAATCAGGCTCTAAGTATCTAGACTTTTCCAATGTCCAGTTTTAAGCCTGAGTGACTATGAGAAGGAATGGACTTTTAACCCAAATGTGAAAGTCAAGAGAGGCATATTTGGGGAGCTTAGTTGATATCAGTTTTTCAGATTCAGAGTCATGTTTGTGGTAGTGATGGATAAAACCACTGGAGTGAGAAAAAGTAGCAAGCGACAGATACTGAGAAGTGATCAAGAAGTAGGAGGAAATATTGAATAGCACTGTCTCTCAGGACTATGGCAAGTAATGGTTTTGAACCAGCGCTTCTTAAACTTTGCTCTTATGGATTATCTGGGGAGATATAGACATTTCGATTCCCAGGCCGTACCCCATACTGTTATGTCAGAACTTCTGGGGGTAGGACCCCAAAATCAGTAGTTGTTAAAGCTTTCCAGGTGATGATGATTTGCAGTCAAGGCCAAGAACCAATGTTTTAAAGCGAGAAGAATAACAGCTGCAGAGAGATGAAGACAGATGAGGGTTGAAAAAAGATGGTCAAATTTGGGGAGTAGAAGAGCATTAATGGCCCTTTCTGGAATGGATTGCTACTTAATCTATGATCCCCGGACTACAACGGCAAGGCTACCTGGGAGCTTTGTAGAAATGCAGAACCTTAGCCCCTCCTCAGACTTACTCGATTCAAATCTTCACTTTAACAGGATTCCTGGGTATTTAAAAATATGCTTGGGACCCCACCTCGGTCCAACTAAATACTAATTCCTGGACTTAGTATTTAAAAAAAAAATTCCCAGGAATCTTAATATTTATTCAGGATAAAGAACCATTGATTTAGAGTAGTGTATCTCAAACTTTAATGTGAATGTGGGTCACATTGATCTCATTTAAATGCAGATTCTGGGTCAGTAGTTCTGGGGTGGAGCCTGGATTCTGCATTTGTGATAACTCCTTGGTGCATATGATGCAGTTGGTTCACAGACCACATTGTGGATGCAAAAGGGGTGCCATTATAACTAACTGAAAATAACCTTGCAGGGTGATCTGATCATAAATGGAAACAAGTCATGGTGAGTAGCCCAGGCATATAACTTCTTTAGTAAAAGGTTTATCTTTGCCTTTTCCATTGTTTCTGTGCATCCAGATTAACACAACTTTGAACTGCCTTTTTCAGACCCCTTGGAAGTGCAACCACCCTCAAGAGAGCATATAATCTTGTTAATTATCCTATAATGCAATCCCTGCTTGCTTTTTCCCACCTTCATGTAATCTTCCTTATGGTCCCACCTTAATTTCAAATGCAAAAAAGAAACCGCATTGTCATTCTGAGAAATATTTTTCTCTCTGTTGAGATCTTGCTTCTAGGAGTATCCTCTTTTTGGCTCAAATGAACTCTAATAAATTCTTATAAAAATTTTCTACAGGTTTGGACATTCTTTGGATGTCAACAACTAGGCTCTGGAGCAGTGGTTCTTTCAGTGTTCCTGGACAAGGACATCAGTGTCCCCTGAGAACTTGTTAAAAGTAAAATTCTCAGCCCTAATACAGACTTTATCAGAAGTTTAGGGTATGGACACAGAAATCTGTTTTAACAAACCATCTAGGTGTTGAAGAGTGAATGAATAATGATAACATGACAAAAGCAAGATTACCCATCCACCCCCTTTTTCCCAGAAATTGGTGGTAAATGAGATAGGAGAGCTAGAACCTTGCCATTCGAAAAGGTGAAATTTCCCCAATGTGGAAGAAGGCATATCAAATTCCTGTGTGGTGTTGTCAAATATCAATCATGCTCAAGATCTGTTGCTTACGTTCTTCCTGCTCCTGAGTTGGAATCCCTCTGCTGCAACCTTCTGTAGGTGTTTTCAAGGCCAGGGGTGTCCTGAGCAGGTGAGAAGCCAGGTGGAAAGGAGTCCGCAGAGAAGAAGGAGTACTAGGCACTGAAGAACAGTGCCCAGATGGCTCAGAGCCCAGAGAAAGGGGGAGAAAATGTATTCATAATCTGAGGAAGAGGGATTCACTTTGAAAAGGAGGATGAAAGCCACTTCTCTTAAGGGAGGAGGGCGTAGGTAAAAATAAAGACAAGATAAAGAGGCAGAGAAAATAGTATGCTGAAAGAGAAAGAAGGTAGAAATAATTGCCAATTTGCCATTTACCTACCAGCTATTATACTTGTTATTTTACACACAGGGACCCTAATCATCACAAAAACCCTACAGCAGGAGTCCCCAATTCCTGGGCCACGGACTGGTACCAGTCTGTGGCTTATTAGTAACTGGGCTACAGAATAGGAGAGGAGCAGCGGGCAAGCGAGTGAAGCTTCACTGGTATTTGCAGCCCCCCCGCCAGTGCTAGCATCACCACCTCAGCTCCACCTCAAGTCATCAGGCATTAGATTCTCATAGGAGCAATGGTCCCTGGTGCCAGAAAGGTTCGGGACCCCTGCACTACAGGGTAGATTTTCAATCTATTGTTTCCATTCAACAGGTAAAGACATTTAGGCCAAAATGGGATTAGTAACTTCCCCATGGTCACATGGATAGGAAAGGACAGAGCTAAGATTGGATTCTGGCCTTTCTAGCACCAAAGCCCATATTCTTTTCACTCCATCATGTTGAGTTAGATATTAGAGAATTGGGGAAATTTTTACCGGATGTGCTTTTTGTTGGTGGAATAGTTTTTAATGATAACCCATGACTTGATGGGTCAAGGTACAGGTAAACTAAAGAGGGATAAGGAGTTAAAGTTTCCTTTTCCTGGATTATAGTCAGATCTTTATCATTAACTGTGTGACTTCCTATCTTGGGCTTTCTTTCATTTTCTCATTTATAAAATAAAGGAGTTGAATTTTCTAGACTTAAGAGTTCTAGATATTTACAAAATCCCATGGTTTGAAGATTCTGTGAGAGAGGAGTGCAATGGAACATCAATATGAAATGAATTCAAGAACCAATGAGTAGCACTGGGAGCCCCCTGAGGTCAGATAGCGCGGCTCTGGAGTGCAGAGTCCTCAGAGTTGGATGACTTGCTGCTGTGAATTAGTGAAAGAGTTAGAGTGAGGACGTTAGTTGGAAAGGAAATGATTGCCAGAAAAATGTCCAAGATGACTTTGAGTACACAAGGCTGACTATGAGCTGGGGATTTGGAATGGTGGACAAGACAGGTCAGGAGTATAGAGTGACCTAGTTTGCTAGTTAGACCCATGCTGAAATGCCTGTTGTGGGAGCCCGGGGTATAGATGGGGATGAATGAGACATGAGCTGATGGAATGAGGAAGGAAGAAAAGCATGAATGGGCCAGAGGTCAAATGAGGTCAAGTAGCAGAGGGAGAAATAATAATTAAGGAAGCAATGGATGCTGTTGAAAAACCACTTTTTAAATCTAAAATAAGAGATTGGACCAAATGGTGTCTAAGAATACTTTTAGCTCTTTCTCATATTTTCTGATGCCACTGAATCTTTGGAGAATAAATAACTTCCTTGTCATCGAAAGAAGGTTTCATAAGGAATCTGAGCTTTTGTTTGGAAATAACTCCTTTTGTTTGGCATTCTAAATATGGCACTAAAGCACATCACTTTAAGCGGAAAAGTTTTCTGTTATTTCATTTTATTTTTTTGATAAAGTGTTAAATGGTAAAGGCTGAATGACAAGTAAGCAGAGCACTTCTACATTTTAGTCAATGGATCTACGACTTTTTAATTAAAATGTTACAACCTCTGCATTGTTTTCTTGTATGAAACATGTAATCTCTCAATTCTTCTAAACATTCTTTCCCAGGTCTTTGATTGCCACGACCTAATTTTGTTTGTTCACATGACTTGATTAGGATGATGAATATCATATCAGGTCTGTGAACACTCTTTTACCTTGACACTAAAACAACAGAAGTGACAAAGAACAGGTTAAGGCATAATGGATCTCTCTCTTCCATGGAATTACCCAAGACAGAGTAATAGAATCATCAGATACTGTACTCAATTACTGTGAAACTTTGTTCATCATGATTGCTTCTGAAAACTGCATCATGGAAAAGCATTTATTCTAAGTCTTCTTGGTTTGCAAAAAAGAAAAGTATCAAATGTGCCATTCTCATCTTAGTGCTTCTGTTGACAAAGGCAAAACAAAGTCAGGAACTAAATGACATCTGGAAAATTTGACCCACAGAGTCAACAAAATGGAAAAGTGCTGTCCTTAGGATTCTTCTGTTTTTTTGAACATTAGAGTTTATTTGTTTGCTTGTTTGTATGTTTTTCCTCCCTCCTTCTGCCTCTCATTATCTGTTCTTTGGTTAATTATCTTATGTTTTCCTCAATTTATTCATCAAATATTTGTTGATATCTGCTCTACCAGTTGCTGTACAAGACACTGGAGATTTAGCAGATTTAGCGAGAGAAATGTTGAATCTTCACTTTGATTTAATAGTTTAATGGGTAAGATATTAAGTAAGTAATTATAAATGAAATGATGAGGATTATTATAAGGGAAATAAATACAAGACATTATGAGAGTGTCAGGATGGTGCAAACCAACATGTCAGCACGGTGCAAACCAACACTACATTTTTTGGGAGACCTCTCTGAGAAAGAAAGGTAAGTTAGTTACGAAGGATAAGTATATATTAGCTAGAGGTAGTGCATATGTGGGGCGAAGGGCAAATATTCTAAGTCAAGAAAAGAATATTTGCAATGGTTCATATGTGAGAAAGACCATGGCATACTTGAAGAACACTGGAAATTATTTAGTAATGCTGAAACATAACGTAGAAATTGGGAAATGGTGAAAAATGATGCTAGAGAGGTAGACAAGGATGAGACTAGGCCCTGCAAGTTTGTGGCTGATTTGATCAAATTTGTGTTAAGAAAATCAGTCTGGCGACAGTGAAGAATGGATGGCAGATGTCAAAAGTGGAGGGAAGAAACTTATGTTTCTAGCCATGAGGAATAAACAGGGTCTGGACTTATCCTTCCCCTGTAAACAATAAGAAAAGTGGACAAAATATAAGGAACAGCTATTTTCAGATATTGTACAATGGGTGGCACAAGATGTAATCACTGACAAAAGAGAAACAGTTGATGTAAATCCTACTATCATTAAAGCTTTTTCGTCTGGAGGTAATTTCCACTCTAGATGCAGGAACTCAAACAGAATTCAGCAATCTTTCTGAGCTGAAGAGAAAGAGATCAAAGTTCCAGGAAGCTGAGGCATTTAGAATTTGCGGGGGCGGGGGGGGTAGGTGGGGCACAGTACCCAAGAAAAGAGAGTTTATTCAAAGGAAGAGGTCCAGAAATCTGCATAAATGTTCCCTTAAGTCTTTGGCTGAGTATCAATACACGCATGCATAGGGTAAAACTCATGAGGCCAAGCAAGAATAAATCTCAAAGAAAGCAGTTTTACTGGGGAACTGTGATATAAGAGATATTCACAGCTCAAACAGAACTGCACATCATCCTAATTCCCTTCAGCCAAGAGGAGAGACCTTATTAAATACTGTGGCATTTAATGGAGACTTCAGAAGAGTGATCCCTTACACAGGAGGTTAAATTATCTTCAGATAAGGGCTACTTTACATCTACCCTAAAAGAATTTTAAAATAAGCCTCAAAATATCAATACAATCTACAAATATCTTTCTACCAGAAAGAGAGAAGCCTAAAAACAATATAAAATCCGACACTCAACAATATGCAATTCAAAATGTCTAGCAACCATTAAGCAATTACTGGACATACAAGGAAGTGGAAAATTGGCCCATAGTCAGGAAAAAAAATTAAGTAAATAGAAACAGAAATAGAAATAACAGAGATAATATAATTAGCAGACAAGGACATTAAAATAATTATTATAAATATGCTCCAGAGTGTAAAGGAAATGTAAGATATAATGAGAAAAGAAATGGAAATTAAAGTTAAGCCTGAAGTAAGTAGAAGAAAGACAATAAAGAGCAATAGAATTGAAAAAAAAATAGAAAAACGATAGAGAAAAAACATGAAACCATTTAATTTTGAAGAAAATTAATAAAATTGTTGAAGTGTTAGGTAGACTGACTATAATGAAAAATGACATCACTACAGATCTTATAGATATTAAGAGAATAATAAGGAAATATTTTGAAAAACATCATGCAAATAAATTGGAAAACTTAAATGAAAAGGAAAAATTCTTTGAAAGACAGTTTATCAAAACTGACTCAAGTAGACGTAGAAAGTTTGAAGAGCCCTAATGTATTGAGGAAACTGAATTAATATTTGAAATCTTTAAAACACACATGCAACCTTGATCCAATGGGTTTACTGGTATATTCTATTCAAATTTAAGGAAGAAATAATATCAAGTCTACACAAACTCATTCAGAAAAAGAGGAGGAGGTAATGCTTTACAAATAATTTTTGAGGCCAGCTTTACTCTTCTACCAAACATATAAAAGTATTACAAAAAAGGGAAAACTAAAGACCAGTATACCCCAAAGACATGATTATAAAAATCATTACAACATATTAGTAAATAAAATCCAATAATGTGTAAAATGATGTCATGCTCATTTGAGATAAAAACTAGGAATAGAAGAGAACTTTCTCAACCTGATACTCACAGAATATCTATGAAAAACCTATAGTTAACATTATGATTAATTCTAAAAAATTGAATAATTCCTTACTCAGTTTGGGCAAGGATGCCAACATTCACCATTTATACCTGATGTTATACTAAAGACAACAACAAAAAAAAGGCATATAAATTGGAAGGAAAAAATAACTCTTTTTTGTTTTTGTTTTTGCAAATAATGTGATTATGTTGGAAGAAAATCTTTAAGGAATCTAGAAAAAGCTGCTAGAATTCATAAATAAATTTAACAAGGTTCCAGAATACAAAGTCAGTATGTGAAAAAATCAATTATACCTTTACATACCAGTAATGAACAATTATAAATTGAAATTAAAATATCAATTATAAGAATATCAAAAAGTATGAATTTTCTAACCTGATTCTAAAATTTTTATGGAAATTCAAAAACTATAAAACTTCTAGAAAAAAATGGGTGAAAATCTTTATATCTTAGGGGTAGGCAAAGATTTCTTAGGATGCAAAAAGCATAAACCATAAAAGAAATATTTGATAAACCGAATATCATCAGAATTTATGACATCTGCTTTTTAAAAAATATTGTCAAGAATATAAAAGTTCATACCAAAGACTGGGAGAAAATATTCAAAATACATATAACAGCCAAAACAATCAGACCACATTAAAATGTTATAAAATATGTTACAACTCAATAATAAGTAGATAACCTAATTTTTTTAATTGTTGATATATATGAACAATCAAAATAGATATACTAATAATAACTTCAAAATATACTCTATATTATTAGCCATAAAGGAAATACAAGTTTAAACCACAATAAGATATTAATCTACCCATTTAGAATAGCTAAAGTTAAAAAGATTAACAATACCTAGCGTTGACAAGGATTCTGGCAAGTGAAATTTTTATACATGCTGGTAGAAATGCAACATGGTACACACACTTTTGAAAAGATTTTGTCAGTTTCTTATGAAGTTAAATATATATGTAACATATAATTCAGCAATCCCACACCTGGGTATTTACTCAAAGGGAATCAAAACACATGTCTACACAAAAGACTAATATATAAATGTTATTAGTGGATTTATTTATAATAGCCCAAACCTGGAAACAACTCTAGTGTCCATCGAGAAGGGAATAGATAAACAAGTTGTGGTATTTCCATATACTGGGTCTACTAGGATGGGACATAAGGGAACTTTTGGAGTGATGGAAATATTCTAGATGATTATAGTGACTGTGCTTGCACTGAGGTATAACTTGTCAAAACTCATTGAAAGGTACAACTAAGTAGGTGCACTCTATTTTATATAAGCTATATTCTAGTAAAGATTTTTTTTAATGGATGGAAGGAATCAGTTAGGGAATTGTAGCTGTGTCCAGGTTGGAGATGACAGTGGCCTGGATTAGAGAAGTGGCAATGGGGAGGGAGAAATGTGACAAAAAATGGATGAATTTGAAAGATGTTTGAAACTCTGCTTCCTTTTCACCTATATAAACGCACCTGATATTTTAAAATGGAGAAGTCAGAGTGGAGAGAAGATTTCAGGAATATTTTGTTAGGATGGACAGATAATTTACTCAGAAAATAGGGAGTGATCCTTGCGGATGATTACATTGAGTTCTGAAGGGCCTACTGAAGAAGTTTTAGAAACATATGTGG
Organism: Pteropus vampyrus; assembly: GCF_000151845.1. Classification (NCBI taxonomy): domain Eukaryota; kingdom Metazoa; phylum Chordata; class Mammalia; order Chiroptera; family Pteropodidae; genus Pteropus; species Pteropus vampyrus. The sequence continues at coordinate 5,366,153 of NW_011888836.1, forward strand.
CTATGAAATTTCTAAAAAATGTCAGATGATAGATATCAACTTACATGGGAAAAGCATAATTATCATTAATTAAATATAATTATGCATTATTATTATAATAAACAGTGGCATCAGATTTTTATGTAATCAAATTACTTTATCTACATCCTGGAACTAGGAATTTATGACTATTTTCTTACCTATCCATATAGAGCAAAGATTTTATTTAGAATCTCCTTATGCACTCTTCAAATTGTGTATGCCAGAAATAAACTAACTACATATGCTGGAAAATTAGGTGGGACATTTCATAATAAATGTTTTCTAACATTTATTTTATTCAAAAATTTATTTTATTTTGGTAAGGAGGAAAATTATAGAGGAAGTAAAGATTGTTCTTAAACTTTTTAAAAAATATAATTTTCAAGTTTTATATACTCATTAAGCAAAATCGAAAATATAGAAAATCAAAGAGAAAAAAATAAAATTACTCATAATCTCATCATCTAAACAATTTTTGTTAACATTATTTGTTATTTCCTTCTGAGTCTTTCTTTCTTTAATGTTTGGTCTTACAAAATAGTTGTAATGATATTGTTCACACAACTTTACAGCTTATTTTTTCCATCAACATTTTTACCTAGCACACTAATTTAATTGTTCATTCACAGAAACATTCATTCAGCAAATATTTATTGAAAGTTTACTATGTACCAAGTACAGAGGAAAACAAAAATGATGCAATTTCTTCCCTCAGGTAGCTTCCCATCTAGTAGAAAGAGAGATATTAAGCAGATATATAACAACCAGAAGATAAATGTGCTAATTACAAATTGTTTCCAGAAAGAAAACAAATGGAGTATTATGAGAGAGCGTAACTGGGCAAAATGAATTAGATTGGGAAATCAAGAAAGGCTTGAAGAAGTAAATTAAAGTGGAAAAATGAAGGGTGTGTAGGATTGGTCAACTGATGAGTGAAGAGTGGAACATTCCAGGCAGAGCACATGGCAGAAGGGAAGATATAGGATAGTGTCAAGAGGTCAGTGATGCTGGAGGACACTGTGATAGGGAGAATGGCCTGGGGGGAGACCAGAGTTGTAGGCAAGAGTCTGATTATTCAAGACTTTTGTGGCCAGGCTAAGAAGTCTATGATATATTCTAAGAGCAATAGGGAACCATTGATGAACTTTAAAGTGGGGTGCAGAAATAAGAGTGGAAATAAGGAGATGAGTTAAGGTGGCATTATTTGATAGGGTGGTGCAGCAGAGAAGAAAACAGACGATCTGAGAAATATTTTGCATATAGAAACATACATCGAATCATACAAAATCATAACTTTGTAGTCAAAGAGGTCCCATATTGGCAGTTTCATACAGTTCTGTTTGATAATAGGATTTAGTATTGCACTGAATGTGGAGGCAAGGAAGTGGGGCATTTGAGGGTTGGTTCTACTTTTTTGGCTTGAGTTAACTGAATACAGAGACCACTGAGATGGAGAAAATTGAAAGACCAGGTGTGGTGGCCATGTAGGTCAGCTCCCATAATACATTCAACCCCTCTCCAACTGCGTAGCAGGGATGTAGTTTCAGGAATTGACTCCAGCTCTGTGGAGTCATTAGTGACTTGTCTAGGCCAGTCTTGGCTTTCCCATTTTCCTTCCAATGGCTGGTTTAGAAACTTAGGCTTAGCTTGTCTGCATATGCACTGAGCATTGCCCCTGGTCCAGTAGTGAGTATCTTGGTTCACTCAGTTTGAAGGGAAAGACTTATTCCGTTAGTGAGATGTTTGTTCATAAAATTTCCAGAACCTTTCTATTTTTTTTTTCAATAAAATGGATTACCAGAGATAGGAACAGTGAATTAAAGGGCTTGAAAACTTTAAAGGCTTTTGATATATATCATTAAATTGCTTTAGAAAACAACTGTTTCAATAAACCTTTACATTAGCAATGTATGAAAATGTCAATTATACTATACACTTTCACGGCATCAGTTATCCTCATTAAAAACAATCTTAGCTAATTTGTCTAGCAACATATTATTTTATTTATAATTACCCTTATTTTATTAATAGTATGATTGAGCATTTTTCCATAAGATTATTTTTAAAATAGCTAACCAATATAGAATATGGACTGCAAAATTTAAAACTTTCTTCTCTGGTACTACCTCAAAAGATGTTTCAGAATATCTTTTGAGTAGACAACTTATATTTATTTATTTGCTTTACCACATACTCTTATTGAATTATAAGCAAAATACTGATAACTTTTACTGCCTGGATTTCCTAGCATAAGAAATAGTTTGTATGTTTGTATAAGTCAAATCAATATATGTCAAAGTTTCAAAACCATCTATCTAACTTTATTCGCAGCATTTAGGAATTGAGATCACAGTATTTTCATGATGGAAATTTCAATGCCAGATTTACAAGATGATGCAAGACTTCACATTATTGCTCACCTGTTCATTTGCACAATGCTGCAATGTTTTCTTTGCATTCTGTATAACCTACCAAGTGAAGGTTCTTAATGTAATCTGAATTATTATGCTTTTGGAACAAAGAAATAGGATACTCTGACCAGGCTGTCATATTGTCTTTAATCTTCAAAGTTTTAGTTTGTTTCATTTATTTTTTATCGTTTTGCAAATTGAATAGACAGAAACAATTATTAATTCATTTATTAGTTTTAACATTTTTATTTTTTAAAATGAGGGACATATCCTCTAAGTTTACAGCATTCTGAGACATCTATCTTCCATATTATTAGGAGGATTTTTTTCTGGAAGTTTATAGAAATCTATTTTCTATAATATATCTTGGTCTCAGCATCAAAGACTTCAGAAGAAGCAGCAAGAATTGCCCTCTCTCCCCAGCTTTCACATGTTCAAGATAGAATTTTACATGGAATCAGATAATGGATCATGTTTCTCTTTTCTCTTTGCTCCAAATAATGTGCAAGTTACTGTGATAATATACTTATTTACACCATTCATGTGCTCTTAATTTATATTATCTTATAATATTATTCGATTATATATATTTTACTAAATTATATGGGTTTTTTTGTGAACTGGGACTTGTTTTAGTTATTTTTTTTGGCAATTCCTCTAACATTAGTGCAAGAACAGAGAAGTCACTTAAAAAAACACCATCTTAATATAGTTGAGATATAGTTAAAAACATCAGTAGACTTTTCCGAGAAATCTATTTTGCCTGGAACTCTTTGCACTTCAGTCTTACAAGATATAATTCTAGGTATTTATGAAATAGAATAATAAAAAATATTAAGGAAAATTAGACATTTAGTTAACTCTCTTCAACTTGGGTTTTCTCTAAGATCTTAATGCTGTTGATTAATATCCTTGTTAATAAAAGTCTCTTCCTCTGTATTCTCTAAAAGTTGTTCTAATAGACAAAGCAAAGTTTTATGAGAAAAAGCTAGAACTGGGATCCAACTTGTCAGGCTTTGAGGTTTGCATCACTCTTTGGTGTGTTGCCCAAAAAAAATACAGTTTGCTTCAAAGAACTGACAGCTTCCAGAACAGCAAAGGGGTCCACGCTGAGACTTTTGGTGGTTTCTGACAGCTTGACCAGACACATCCCTTCCTTGCAGAGACTATGTTGTTCCATAAGCTTATGGTCTTTGTTTTGCATGGATATCTTCTAGATTAGAAATTCATAAACATAGAAATCATTCCTCTCCCCTCAATGGGAAAGAAATAGCAGGTAGATATAACTCCTCATGCCACCTCTGCTACCTCAGGCTCTAAGCTTCATCTACATGTCATTTCTTTCTTACATATTAAATTGGCCACTTTTTTACAGTCTTAGGAAGAGCGAGAGAGAAACCACTTCCTCACCTCCCACAGTAACTTGATGTCGTCTTTTTGCTTCTTCCATCCTCCCCCATTTCTCCCACAGAGATTAAAATCTACACCACTGTGATGTCATATCAACTAAATTTCTCACTAAATGTGTGGTCAGTTCAAGAAAACAACAAATCCTTCAATTTAGTTAAAAGCCAACATTTGAAAACCGTCCTTCCACCCTGGATATATTAATAGATGATCCATGCAAAATTCAAAAGTCATATAAAAATTAATTTGCCCGTTTCTTGTATTTTTCTCTCCTTTTTACTAAATGGCTGCACATACTATGTATGCTATTTATCACTGATCTGTCTATTCTTCCACAAGTCTCTTAAGACTTTAATATCTATTAGAGCTTGTTCCCTTATAATCCCTCTCCCCAATTTTCTGGGTTGTCTTGTATACTTATTTTTTTCATATAAATCAGCTTATCTGGCGTAAAAGGACATTTCTGTATTTTTATTGGGTTTGCATTTTATTATTAGACTACATTTTGAAGAATGGTTAGGGTTAGGAAAATCATCTATATATGATGACACTTACCACCTAATGATATGCTTTTTCATTTGTTAAATTCTTCTATTGTGTCTTTCAGTAATATTTTAAAGTTCTATTTTTCATATACCTATTACCCATTTTTCTAGGTGTTTAATCTTTTAGTTCCTATGGTAATCTTTTCTTTTATTATAACTTCCATTACTTAAGACATTTTGTTACAGAAAATTTCAAACATATCAAAAGGAGAGAGAATGGATAATAAAACTCCTTATACCCATCATACAGCTTCAATAATTTTCAACTCACGGCCAATTTCATTTCATCAATTTCTCAACTCTCTTCTTTCTTCACCCAGATTATTGTGAAGCAAATCCAAGACTTCATAGCATTTCCTCTGTGAATATTTAAGTAGATCTCTCTAAAAGACAGTAACTTGAAAACAATACAACCGTATGACTATATAGATGTTAAAATACTTCCCAAAAGCTTTTTAATATCTTCAAATGTTCCATCGATGTACTTATTTTTCTAACTGTCTTTAAGTTTTTTCTAGCTCATTTGATTAGAATGCAAAAAAATCCATATATCACAATTTTTTAATATGTATCTTGAGTCTCTTTTAATCTGTACGTTCACCTTCTAGCTCTTTCTTACCTTACGAATTTTCATCGAAGAAACTGGATCATTTATTCTGTACATGTTCCATATTTTGGATTTTGCTGATTGGCTCCCCATGGGGTTATCATATTCCTTTATTCCTCTGTATTTCCTATAGATTGGTAATTAAATCTAGAGATGTGATTGAATTCAGGTTTGATTTTTTGGGTGGAAGACTAAATATTATTGGCTTGTTTTTCTTTTTGTGCTATTAGATAACTATTTCCTGTGTCTATTGATTACAAAATGATGACATTTTAATTTTATCATTTTTCTTCACTTATTAGATGGAATACTTCTATACAGAGATACTTCCTTCATCAACTATTGGTGTACATACTGAAGTATAATCACTTGAGGTGCTTGTATTCATATGGAAAAGGCAGGATAGATATTCGATTCTTTCCCTTTATTTATTAGTTTTCAAAGCAACAATTTGGTTCTTAACATTTATCAAAGATAACCAGTGACATTTGTTCTGTCTTGTTTTGTATTATCATGAATAAATGGATTTTAAACATATTTGATGTGTGTTAGTCCATTGGAAATTATTGTCCTTACTGATCCTCAAATTGTTCTGTTTTCAACCAGTATATACCTAATTGAAATTGGCTCCTGAGTTCTTTAGACGTGATAAAAGTCATTGATAGTTTCTTTACTTACTTGTCTGACAAGATATTCCAGGCTGTTTTTGCACATCTCCTGTCCCAGATCTGGAAATGGATATTTGTTCAAGAAGCCTTGGTTACTTTTAGTGGGAAATTATTTTTAGAGACTACAGTCTAGACATTAGGGGTATTATTGCTATTATGTTGGCTATCATCTCTAGGCCTGTTCAGTGGATAGAGCTGAAAAAATGTGTGCTTGTTTCAAAGATTAATATATTAGTATTTCCAGTTCAAATTTAGGACAGGTTTTTATTTAACCTAATTGATACTAAATCTGTATTTCCTTTCTTTCTCTCTCTCTCTCTTCTTTCTTTCCTCAAAATTCTGGTTCCAATAGGGAAGTTAATACCACAAAAAGAGAAGAACAAGAGAGTCTAGATATATATGAAGGAGTAGTTATAATTATGGATCACAGAATTTAACTTGAGTAAAAGAAAATAAGAAAGTGATGGAGATGAAAAGATGAGGATTGTTTCTTACTTTTATTTATTTACTCAATCCTATACTTTTAATACTATCGACATTAATAGTCAGATATCTAGTTCATTTATTCTAACTGCAGCATAAAATATTTCATCACTCTATAGTTCACTTTACTTATAGATTTCCTAGTTGATGATATCTAGGTTGCCTCTAACTCTCCACATTTCTAAAATAGGCACATGCTATATTTCTCTAAAGATTACCAGATTGCTTTTCAGAGCATCTATACCAGTTTACACATTCACTAATAGTGCACCAAAATTTTAATCTTCTCACATCCTAGTCAATGCTTATATTATACACTTTTCCAATTTTTTCCCATTCTTATGAATGTCAAGTGGTATCTCATTGATTTAATTTGTTTTTGGTTTTGTTTTGTTTTGTTTTGTTTGATTACTAGTGAGTCTAAACTTCTCATTAGGTATCCATCTTTTTTCTTTGTTTATGGTGTCCTTCATTAAACAAAATTTCTTACTTTTGATTTTTTAAGTGGTTTTGGAGGTTTGTGGAAAAAGATTTTATTCTACATTCTATATTCTATTTTCTTCTATAGATGTGTTGTGGATCATAACTCCATCTAGAGTCCACTCTGATCTATGGTGTAAGGTAGTGATCCAACTTTTTTTTCCCATAAAAAAGCCAGTTTTTCCAATGTCATCACCTGTTGAATACTTCTCTTATTATAGTGTTAATTTTTGTCATGTACACATAGATCCATTCTTGAGCTCTCTATCTCTCTATTTTTTCCATTGTTATATGTATCTGTGCACCAAAACCCTACTGGGGTTTTGTACTAAAGTGCTGCAATACATCTTGATAATCAGTAAGGAGTCCACTCTCGCTGCTCTTCTTTTCTATGTTTAACTTAGCTATTTGAGTTCTTGGACATTTATTCTTCTATATTCATATGAGAGTAAGTTTGTTGAGTTCTGGAAAAAATCCAAGTGGAAGCTTAGTTTGCATTGAATTAATAGATTAATGTGGTAAGAAATGACATCTTATTATGTTATATCATTTGTGAACATAATATACACCTTTATTTATTTAGAGCTTATATTGCTTATTGGAGCTTTACATTTTTCTACTCACCAAGGTTTTAAAATTTATGATGAAATATTTGCTCAGAATTTTCAACTAATTTTCTCTCAACATCGTTCTGGTGAATTTCTTCATCTGTCATTTTTTTTCTTCAGTTTTTATATAATGAAATCCTATACTTCTCATTTTCATTGTTGCTCATCTGGTAATGAACTGAGTTCTTCCTCGATCAACTATGTGTAGGACCTTTACATGGGTTAGGAAGAGGGTCATCCAGATCAGCAATTATGACACATAGCTGAGATTGTCTCAAGAGTTCTTCCAGCCTTATTTCTTGCAAACCAACCAAAATCAACACTGCAAGGCAACTCAGAAGTCGTTCCTTTTCTTCTCCCTGCTTCCGTGACAGACTTTCTTACAAACGTAGCTGTGTGATTCCTAGTATAACTTGCCTTTTCTGTTTCTGTTTCTTCTGGGACCTAAACCAAGTCCAGGGAAGGGGGCCTTTGACCAACTGGTATAGCCCATACATATTGATTGGAAAAATAAATTTGTGATTTACACTTCAAGGTATATATCTTATCATATTTCTTATCTTAAAAAGAGATGCTGACTCTTTTAAATAAGAAATTCAGCTACTTCTTTCACATCCCTGTTTGACATCTATTTTTTTCTATGGTCTTCCTTGTAGTCTGTGGTTTTAGATTTCAGATGTTTCTTGGTTTTGTTAATGATTGAATTTAAAATTTTGCTTTTTATTCTTTGATGGTTTTGAGTAATTTTTGAGAAAAGACATATTTTAAAACTAAATATCAAAGGAGAGTATTTTCTTTTCATTTTAAAGATAAGGAAATTGAAGCCAAGAGAAGTTAAATAGCTTGCCCAAAGTTTGTTAATTTTTCTAAGATTATTTAAGTCTAGAAAGAGAGAATTAGTAGTACAAAAGAGTTAATTTTATCACCTAATAAAGCCTATGTCACCTACCCACTATTTTACAAGTAGAGTAAAACAAGATACAGAGAACCAAGTTGATTTGAACCTTTACCAAATTATTGATAGGTCAGGAAATTTTCAAAAATAAATAAGCAAGATTTACACTCCCACATAATAAAACCCATTATATAAATATAATTTGTAGAATGTCACACTGGGCAAAAGCAATGACCCTTGAAAGCTTTGAAACAAATCCTGGTATTTACATTTTTTAAACATTTTTTAACACTTTTTTTTTTAATGAGGCTTCCAAATTTGTGTGAAGGGAATGAAATTAGTGTGTGAAAATGAATATGGGTCAAATGGTTAACTGGTGGAAAACAAAACAAAAACAAAATTATATGCTTAATTCTACTCCATCATACATATCAGGGGGATTATAATACTAAATTTTTAAAAAAGAAGAAATCTTAAAAGAAACAGAAAATACTTAGGTGGTTTTCTTATTTGAAATTAGAGTTGGAAAGTCTTTCCTAAGCAAAATTTTTAAAAAATTGGAAAGTACTTGACTTTATGACAGTTTTAACAGTTTTACACATTAAATAAATACTGACAAAAAAGCAAAGAATAAACTGAAAATAAATATTTGAAACATATATGACTAACAGAATATATATTTATTTAATATATATAGTGCAAATCATAAAAAAGGTGTGCAATCCAATAGAAAAATTGGCAAAAGAGGTAAGTAAATAATTCACAAAAGAACAAACTGGCAATATTTAATACTCAATATGAGATGAGATGAGAATAAATGAATGATCTCAGTTTGCCACTGGGAACATACTTCAGCACATCTGAAGAGCAAGTTGACAATGTACAGCCGAATCTTGAAAAATTCATAACCTTGGGTCTAGTCACTTCACTGCTAGAAATTTATCCAAAAGAACTAATCAGGAATGTGTAAAAAGATTTATTTACATAAGTTTTTATTGTTGCAATATTTATAACATGGAAAATTAGATAAGCCTAAATAACCCAAAAAGAACATTAGTTAAATAATTTATGATACATTAGTATGATTGAATGCTAGGCAATAATTTTTAAAATGTATTTTTAAAAACATTTAATGGCATGAGAAAATGTACAGAGTATAATGTGAACTGGAAAAAGTACATTATGGAACATTACATAAAATATAAGCTTAATTTTATTTTATTTATTTATATTTTTTAATCTAAAAGAATCTTAATATAGGTTTTTTTTAACATTTTATTTTTTTATTTTTTATTTTTCCCCCTCCCCCCCACTTCCCCTCTGGTAATAACCTTAATTTTATAATAATATATCACTTATAAATAACATTTAAATGTCCTTATATTTACTTATTTTATACATTGTACATATGGAAGACTAAAAAATACAACAAAATGTTGTATGTATATGTATATATTTATCAACCATATATTATACACTTAATAACAAAGTTTAGAATAAAAATACACCAGAATGTTAGCCATTATTATAGCTGAGTGGTGATATTATATTTAATTTTAAAAATGTTTTATTACCTTATGCATTTTCAAAATTTCTTATATTGAGCCTTTTAGAACCATAAATTATGACAAAACTTTTCTAAAAAGGTGTCAACTCTAGATAAGAAAGAGAGGTCCTTCATTTTTAGTGCCTTTCTCTCCTAACTATCATGAATTGCTGCAATTCAACAAGCATTTTTCAAATGCCTATTCTATAAAACTAGGTTAATTCATTAAAACTGTTTTTCATCTCATTTTTAACCTTGGGATTTGATTTTAGATGCAAGCCAGATAAGTCAGTTTGCTTTTACCTTTCCACACCTTATTTTCTCTGTCTCTATAACATCTCACACATCTCTCTTTCACCATTCACTCAGCAATATTGACTGAGAACCATGTGTCTGGTACTGGGGACACAGGAGAAAATAAGAAACATAGTCCTTGCCTTTGTAGAGTTACAGTTTAGCTGAGAGAAGCAGGCAATAAACAAGCAAACAAACAATCACGAATCATCATAATCACTGTAAAGAAAGACAAGCACGTAGCTGTGATAAGAATAAAAGCAATGGAGTGGAGAAATCTAAGTTAAATTAGGTAACTGAAAAGCTTTCTGAGAAGATGACCTTCAAACTGAACTCAGAATCATTTTCCAAGGATGAGGAGCTCTGCATAAATACTACCAAAAGAAGAACATTCCAGACAGAGGAAAAGTAGGAGCTAAGACCCTGAGGCTGAAAAGAGGTTGATATATTCAAGGCACTGAAATAAAACCCATGTAATGAGCACAAGGGACTGGATGGTGAGTGGCAGGAAGTGAGGTTAGTGAGGTAAGCATGGACCAGATAATATAGGACCCTGAAGGCCAAGTTACAAATCTTGAATTTTATTTAAAGTACAATAGGAAGTCTGAAGAGTTTTAAGAATTATGCAACATAATTCATGTTTGTAACTGGCTACTCTAGCTGCTGTGAGAGAATCATTTGAGGCCAGAAAAGTGAATGGTGATCAGAAGTGGAAATATAAAGACTGTTTAGAGGTTGGCAGACTTAGACTAAGGAGGTATAAATCCAGGTGATGTATTCCTAGGATGTGATCACTTTCATTGTTGACTGTACTCCTGCCTTCTAATATCCTGCCATGAGTGGGGTGAGAGTTTCAAGGGCAGAGCAAGAAAAATACCCTCATTTATGCAAGGAATATCTGTTTTTTATACAATGGCTTAAGACCAACCTGAGAGAGACTGACATCACCACAATAATCAAAAGAAAGAAAGAACTTTATATCAGTTGGAAGGGTCTATTTTCAGTAGGAAGCAATAGTCATAAAATCTCCAGAGACAGTTAAGCCTCCCCTCTGGAGACTGCCTGCCATGTGACATGATGGAAGGAAAAGGATGAGATGACCACCTTGGTGCCCCTGCCTGGGGTGGACAAGGTAGAAGATGCATACTACCACTTCTGCTGCCCTTAGGAGCTGTAGACCAGAGGCAGCACCACAGTCAGGTCATGAATGAATGAAGCCAACACAAAGACCACACAT
>NW_011888836.1:5377404-5380102 GCF_000151845.1 Pteropus vampyrus
CTTTCACCATTCACTCAGCAATATTGACTGAGAACCATGTGTCTGGTACTGGGGACACAGGAGAAAATAAGAAACATAGTCCTTGCCTTTGTAGAGTTACAGTTTAGCTGAGAGAAGCAGGCAATAAACAAGCAAACAAACAATCACGAATCATCATAATCACTGTAAAGAAAGACAAGCACGTTGCTGTGATAAGAATAAAAGCAATGGAGTGGAGAAATCTAAGTTAAATTAGGTAACTGAAAAGCTTTCTGAGAAGATGACCTTCAAACTGAACTCAGAATCATTTTCCAAGGATGAGGAGCTCTGCATAAATACTACCAAAAGAAGAACATTCCAGACAGAGGAAAAGTAGGAGCTAAGACCCTGAGGCTGAAAAGAGGTTGATATATTCAAGGCACTGAAATAAAACCCATGTAATGAGCACAAGGGACTGGATGGTGAGTGGCAGGAAGTGAGGTTAGTGAGGTAAGCATGGACCAGATAATATAGGACCCTGAAGGCCAAGTTACAAATCTTGAATTTTATTTAAAGTACAATAGGAAGTCTGAAGAGTTTTAAGAATTATGCAACATAATTCATGTTTGTAACTGGCTACTCTAGCTGCTGTGAGAGAATCATTTGAGGCCAGAAAAGTGAATGGTGATCAGAAGTGGAAATATAAAGACTGTTTAGAGGTTGGCAGACTTAGACTAAGGAGGTATAAATCCAGGTGATGTATTCCTAGGATGTGATCACTTTCATTGTTGACTGTACTCCTGCCTTCTAATATCCTGCCATGAGTGGGGTGAGAGTTTCAAGGGCAGAGCAAGAAAAATACCCTCATTTATGCAAGGAATATCTGTTTTTTATACAATGGCTTAAGACCAACCTGAGAGAGACTGACATCACCACAATAATCAAAAGAAAGAAAGAACTTTATATCAGTTGGAAGGGTCTATTTTCAGTAGGAAGCAATAGTCATAAAATCTCCAGAGACAGTTAAGCCTCCCCTCTGGAGACTGCCTGCCATGTGACATGATGGAAGGAAAAGGATGAGATGACCACCTTGGTGCCCCTGCCTGGGGTGGACAAGGTAGAAGATGCATACTACCACTTCTGCTGCCCTTAGGAGCTGTAGACCAGAGGCAGCACCACAGTCAGGTCATGAATGAATGAAGCCAACACAAAGACCACACATGCAGCTCAAGACCAAGGGTCAGTGGTAGATCATCAGCAGCCTAGAGTCCTGAATTTGTACTGTGTCACCCCAAACCATCATATCAATGCCATTCTGGTGGCCCACTCTTGCACCATTCTGCAAATGAAACACCATGCCAGTCAGCAAGAGTTATACTCTTACCAGATCCCCTTTCTGGAACCAGGACCGATTCATGGGGCCCTAGGATGACCCTATAGGTGAGAGTTCAGGTTCTCCCTAAGGCATGTGATTGATCCCTTACGTGAAGGTAGAGAACTCCCTTCCTCAAAGAGAAACTGGGACAAGGCCCATGCAGGGTGCTACCCTGGCTCAAGGCTCCTGGACAGCACCACCAGCCCCAGGGGCCTAAGGAAGACTGGAGGCACTCCAAAGGGTGGAGCCCCCTAAAACACATGGATTGGGGCAGGAGTTCACTTGCCCATGTCTCAAGGTCATACGGCATCCATTGGATTTATAAAAACTGTGTTGCAGCAATGCAAGGAGGAAAATAATAAATTCTGCTAGAGCAAATGTGTATATATCTATAAACAAGTGAAGCTTGCTTCCCTCCTTGTTTCATTCACAAAAAAAAAACACTTTCAGGTGACTTGTAAGCCAAAATGTAAAAGGTAAAGCATTAAAACCTCTAGAAATAAACATAAGATTTGAGGATAGGCAAAGATTCCTAAAAAGTACTAACCATAAAGGAAAAGATTGATTAAAATGAACTTCATTAAAATTGAGACCATTGTTAAATCAGAAAACACCATTAAAGGTATAAAAAGGCAAGTAGATTTATAGATCTTTGCAATACACAGTATACAAGCAAAAGTTTGTTTTTACAGTATTTAAAGAACTTTGATCTGTCAATAAGAAAAATGCAGACAACTGAATAACCTAATTTAAAAAAAAAGGGGAGTAAAATCTTTGAATAGGCTTTTTTCAAGAAAAGATATTCAGGCTAATAAAGCATATTCAGTGTGTAATGTTACTAGTCATCAGTGAAATGAAAATTAGAACCACAATGAGAAACCACTACATAAGTACCTGAATGGCTAACTTAAAAATAAGTAACTGACGCTACTAAAGCTTGGTGAAGATGTGAGATGTCAAGCAACAGAAGCTCTCATGCAATGCTATTGGGAATGTTCCCTTATCAGTCTCTTTTGAAAGCTATTTTACAATTTCGACTAGGTATACCCAATGATCCAGCAATTTCACTCCTAGTGGAATACATGCTACAACAATACATATGTATGTACACACATACAAGAATGCTCAGTACATACTATTTATAACAACCCTAAGCTGGAAACAACCCACATGCCCATCAAAAGTAGAATGAAAACATTATGGAATATTCATGCCACGTTATCTTATAAATAATGAAAAGAAAATGAACCACTGCTACACACTATCGTTTGGATGAACTCACAGATATACATTGAGTGTAATGGTAGCCATAAGGAAGTACACAAAGTATGATTTCATTTATATAAAGTTCAAAAATAGACATAA
>NW_011888836.1:5382527-5432907 GCF_000151845.1 Pteropus vampyrus
TTGAAGAATGTTTTAAAGAAGTAATTCACCAGATAATTTTCCAGGTAAAGTTTCTCAAAACTTTCAAAAAATATATAATTTCTATGCTATTCTACTTTAGATTATTATAAATCAATTAATTTTATGAAACATATGCCAAAACCACAACCAAATATTAAAAATAAAAAAGTTGATAAAGAATTACATTTAATATATATGTAAATCCAGAATGAAATTTTAATAGAAGTTAATTCTATATTATTGGACACTATAGCCCTAAAATGCAACTTTTTAATATTAGGAAGTCTAATGATTCAATGAGTAAAATACAAATGCAAACAAAAGACATAATGAAATATAACATGCTTCTAAAAAAACAAAACTCTTGGAAGATTTGAATTAATTCAATTCTTTCTCAAAATAGTTAAGAATATTTATCTGAAACCTGAATTTGCAAGTGGACAAAATATGGACTATATTTAATTTTTTTTTGTTTTGACTCATATAGTATTAGGAAAATGATTTGTTATAAACATTTTATAATTGGGAGATTTCATATAAAAATCAGATATTTTATGTGCAAAAAAAAATTAGGGTCAGGGTTAGGGTCTCCAACTTGAAAAAAATGGAATATCTGTTAACAGTAAGTCCACATTTTCATAGCATGCAGTAGGTTTAAGCTGAGCATCTGCTGTGTGCTCCCTTGAGAAGGAGCATTCTTTAATCTGTCCGTTTCCTCCAAGCTCTATTGTTTTATAGCTGGCCTGCTCCACTATTCCTGCTGCCTTCGTAACACCCTTACATACATTCTATTCCAGTATTAAATTTAACAACCAACATCATATTTAGTGGTGTGATATGTAAGAGGCTATTGTCATTCCTATTAGGGACAAATCAAAGGTGCCATCTATCACTTTGACTAGGTAAATTTTCTGAAAGCTGTGGCCAATAAACTCAAAGTAAGGGGGTATTACTATTGGAAAGAAAAAGCCAAAGTGTAGTAATTTCAACTGGGATAATTATATGCTACACCCCCCCCCCCCCCCCCCCCCCCCCCCCCCCCGCCACACACACACACACCAACCATAAGTTAGTTGTAAATAATAAAATAAATAAATTGGTTAGAAAGATAAATACTTCTAAAATTAGGAACTATTTTTTTCTATCCCAGCAATCTCTAGTTAAATAATACAATGACAAGGAGATTGTTTCTATAATAACAACAACATTTTGAATGACCAAGAATTCCATGATCACATATATAGTGCACACGAATTCACCCATGTCTCACCAAAACACATGTTCTAGAATTTACATACCAGCACACATTCTAAACCACTCATTTTCCCATTAACAGTGGAATAATGAACAGTTCAAGACTCACATGATGGAATCCACACAATGGCAAAGCATGATCCACAACTACTTGCATCACTATAAATTCACAAACAACATAAGGAGTTAAAAAGACAATTACAAAGAGTCCATGCTGTATAATTCTATTTAGGTACAATAAAGACAGGAAAAACTGAAAAAAAAAAATTGAAACACAAAGAATGTATAGGAACAATATGAAAAAAACTACAGAAATTTATTGAGATATGAAAGATCTAAATAAGTGGATATACATATCAAATTTCTAAAAACTGTAAAAATGTCAATTCTTCTCATTTAAATTTATGGTTTTGATGTTAGCCCAATAAAAATTCTAAAGAACTTTTTCTAGATTGTGAAAAGAGTGCATATGGAAATGTAAACAATAATAAAGAAAACTTCTGAAAAGGATGTTTGTTTAAAGTGAGAGTAACTTAACATTCATAACCTTTATTCTAATAATTTCATTTCTAGCAATGCATTTTTAAAAAATAATATAAAATATGAATAAAGATTTATTTATGTTTGTCACTGTATTACTCATGATGTTGAAAAAATAGGGTCATTAAAAATATCCCAAGATGTGAAAATGGTATATAACTTATGCTTTATCCACATGACGGACTATTAGATATTCACTGAATGTTATATTTGTGAAGCATTTTCAATGATGTGGAAGATAGCTCACAATGTAAATCATACTATGTAAAAAACAGTAAGATATAAAACTATGTTCAACGTGTTTCATTCTAGTAGTTTAAAAAATTCTCAGGGTGGTGGAATTAGAGGTGATTTTTACTTTCTGTTTTATGTATTTTTAAATTTTATAAAATGGGAATGTATTAGATAATTAGAAAAAAATACCATTTTTATTTTTCAAGAGAAAAAAATGGTTCTTAGCCAAGAAATACCTTTGGTTGTGCAGTGATGTTTTTAGACAAAGTCACAAGTAACACTTCACTGGGGACTGGCTATATTTGCTTTTCTCTCTCCTTACAACTTCTTATGTTGGTAAGTAATTTGTGTAAGAATTATTTAAGGGGACCTGGGCAAAATGACATAGATGATAGAAACTTCGTTCATCCCCTCTTGTGACCACATCAAAGCGGAGATAGAAACATGGAGCAAACAGCAAGCAGTCTTCTGTGGGTCTAGATGAACAGAAGCCCTACAATAGAGAGAGAAATAAGAAATCATTCTGCAACAACTGAAGGTAGGAGGGAGTAAAGACATGAGGCTACTTGGTCCCAAGTGGCTGAGTGGGACAGAAGCTACCACAGCAGCAGTCGGCAGCTACAGATACCTCTTAAAAGGGCCATGTCCACAACCTGACATTTGCAGTGACAGACCTACTTGCTCTGAGCATCAGAGTTGAGTCGGCTGCTTGGAGGACACCATTGTTGGTGTGAGGGCTGGAGGCAAGGCTTTCTCTTGGACAGAAGCCTTCCTCCCGTCCCAGTGTGCAGACTCAGTGCCTCCATAGCTGAGGCATCATCAAACTGGATAACAAAGCTTACTCTGCCCAGAGTATTCCCTGAAATATCGCCTCCTCCAACTTGCAGCTCTACCCAAGCCATATCCAGTTGTGTCCTCAGCAACTCTTGTGCCACTTGCTGAGCAGCGCCAAGACTCACACTGGTTGCAGCTGACCTCAGTTCCTGGCATGGCTTCTTGAGGCAACTATAAGCACAGCACCTGTGGATTGCTTGCTGAATCTTAACAGGTGGCCCCAGAGAGGCACAGGCTGGGGCTAAACTTGGCCTGCAGCTGAACCCCTCTCAGGACTGTGCCACTGGACACCTACTACACAAAGCTATGCTAATAAGATGGGAGACTTAGGAGCTTTGCTTAGTACAGATACAGGAAGGCAGCCAAAATGGGAAGACAAAGAAGCAGAAACCATATGAAAGAACAGAATGTAGATCAAGGAAAAAATGGAGTCAAGAAATCACACAGATGCAGAGTTCAAAACACTGGTTAGAAAGATGCTCAATGAAATTAAGGGAAATATAGATGAATTCAGTGAGAACTTTAACAAAGAGATTTAAAACAACCATAAAAATGGAAATGGAAATTATAAAAGGGAACCAGTCAGAAATGAAGAATACATTATCTGAGTTGAAGTGTGTATTAGAGGAATCAACAGAGTGGAGGAAGAAGAGGATTGAACCACTGATATAAAGGATGGGGAAGCCAAGGACACCAAATCAGAATGGCAAGAAAAAAGAAGCCAAAGATGTAACAATAATAATTTAAGGAGTCTATGGGACAAAATTAAGAGTAACAACATCCATGTCATAGGGGTACCTGAAAAGAGAGAATAAGAAGTTGAATATATATTTGAAGAAATAATGATGGAAAACTTCCCTAACCTAGTAAAGGAAATAGACATACAAGCCAGGAAGTTCAGAGAGCCCCCTCTCTCCAGAAAATGAACCCAAAGAGGCCCACGCCAAGACACATCATAATTGAAATGCCAAAGTTTAAATACAAAGAGAGAATCTTAAAAGCAGTAGGATAAGGGAGTTAGTTACCCACAAGAGAGCTCCCATAAGACTGGCAGCCAATTTCTCAGCAGAAACTTTGCAAGATGGAAGGGCTTGGCACAAAATATTCAAAGTGATGAAAACCGAGGATCTACAATCAAGAAAACTTTATCCAGCAAAGCTGTCATTTAGAGTCGAAGGACAGATAAAGAGCTTCCCGTACAAAAATAAGCAAAAAGAATTGATCAACACTAAGTCAGTATTACAGGAATTGTTGGAGGGACTTGTTTAAGAAGAAAAAAATGTATCAAAAACATGAATAAAGAATGGTAATAACTACATTCCTATTAACAAGTACCTCAAAAGGAAAAGAATTAAGTTCTCCAACCAAAAGATAGGGAAATTGAATAGATTAGGAAATCAGACGCCTACGTATGCTGCCTACAAGAGACTCACTTCAGATTAAAAAACACAGAGACTGAAAGGAAGGGAGTGGAAAAAGATATTGCTTATGGACCTAGAGGGTATTGCACTAAATGAAGTAAGTCAGATAGAGAAAGAAAAATATCACATGATTTCACGTACATGTGGAATCTAAAGAACAAAATAAACATCAACAACAAAAATTGAAATGAACTCATAGATTCAGAGAATATTTTGAGGATTACTGGATGGGAGGGGGAGTTGCGGGGGGACAATGAGAAAGGGAAAAGGGATTAAGAAGTACAAATGGATAGATACAAATAGTCATGGAGATATATAGTGTAGCATAAGAAAAATAGTCAACAATGTTGTAAAAAATATGTAAGGGAGAAGAGGGGTACCTAATTTAGTCACTTCATGACTTATATAGATCTCTAATTACTACACTGTACAACTGAAACTGATACATTATTGTATGCCAGCTATAATTGAAAAAAAAACCAACTCATTGAATTGTACAATGTAAATATGAGCAAATAATTGTCTATTACACTTCAATAAAGCCCGGGGAAGGGAGGTGGGGGAGAATTATTTGAGGAAGATCAGCATTAATTCATATTAGTTTTTACCAAACAGAGCCTTTTCCTTATGAGGCTAAATATGAAAGGACTATTTATATGTAGTGCAAATCTCCTTGTCAATGCAGCTCCATATTCTGGTATGTTAGCTCTAACTTTTGTATTTTTAATAGGATGTTATCTCCCTCATAGACCAGCAACTGTTAGATCATTTAGAGATCATCTTGTAGTGTTTATGACAGCACAGTTGGTTGCCATGGAAAGAACTGAGCTGTCCCCAATCCCATAACAAGAATGGGTTTGAAGCAGTTGATTTAGCCAAATTCAGAGCCTCTGTGAACGCTGGGAGTTCTGAGTTTTCAATCTTTGTGAGCTGCTGGAAGTTTGTCTATTGTTAGCAACATAAAACTGATTTTTCTTTTTCTTTTTTTTAAAAAAGATTATTTTTTAAAAGACTCAAAATTCTACTTGTACATCATGATAATCACAGTAAACTTTGTGTTTTAAAATGATACAAAAAAATAAAATAAAATTGTATAAATGGTTTGCTTTATATATACTTACATAATCTTGTATTTTATATAAGATTTTATAAAAATCATCATATATGTATCTCTATAAACATATGTTTTTCTCCATTAAAAAAAAAACCGAAAAACATGAAAATACTGTTCCCCATATTTGTGTCTAGAATCTACTGGAAATGACAGTAAAATCCTTTATTTTGATAATTTCATGCAAGTGGAAAAGATTATATGTAGGGTGACCACAAAATTGATTATTCAAAGTTGTACATTACTGAGAGTGGAAGGTGGCACTATGAATAATTAAGCAAGGACAACACGTGTAAACTGAGACTGTCCTGAACAAAGTCACAGATGGGATGTGCTATGGGTTGAATTGTGTCCTCCAACAATTTCTAGGTTGAAGTCCTAACCCTACAGTACATCAGAATGTGACCTTATTTGGAACTAGGGTTATTACAGTGGTAATCAGTTAAGATGAGGTCATACTGGAGTAGGATGGGCCCTAATCCAATATGACTGGCATCCTTATAAAAAGGGGACATTTGGACACAGACGCACACAAGGGAGAACAATATGTGAAGATGAAGGCAGGGATTGAAGTGATACAACAGAAGCCAAGGAACACCGAAGATGGCCAGCAAACCACCAGAATCTAGGAAAGAGGCATACAGATACTTCCTCTCAGCCCTCAGAAGGAATCAACGCTGCTGACACCTTGATTTCAGTGTCCTAGCTCCAGTACTGTGAAAGAATACATTTTTTTATTTTAGCCACCCAGTCTGTAGTACTTTGTTATCTGTCAGACTAATTTAAGATGCTCAACAACTTGCCCAAGAACAGCGCTGGGGAGCCAGTACCGAGAAGTGCTCAAAACCTCTCATTTCAAGATGGTCAAGTAACAACTCTCTCATTCTTTCTTTGCTCAACTATCATCATCCAACAATGAGGAGAGCAAAAAACATGCACCTCTATTAGTACCTGAAGACCTCTGTTATCCTGAGCCACACAACAAAGGAGAGAGAGGAGGGAAGGCAAATCAGTGTCTACAGAGGGTCACACTTAGTGACAAGGTGATTCACCCTACAGAGCCTAGGAAAGGCATTGGAGTAGAACAGTTTCTCTCAAAGGTTGGCGAAGCACTGCTAAAAATAGGTCTCTTAAAAGCCCACATATGAGCTGCATATCCCAGCAATTGATGCAGCCCACCCTCCATCCCATGCCCACCCTCCAATCAGGAGACAAGAGGTTTAGGTTCTGAAAAGATTGAGTCAGAAAGGCTCTGAATTTGAGGCCATTTGGCACAGAACAGGTACAGATGGGCTGAGAGAATGGAAAAACTAGGGAATGAAGTAAAAATCTATACCGAATTCTCCTTGCCACCCAAGGTCAGAATGCAGCCAGACTTTAATCCACAGGTAAGAAATGGGACAATCCTTCTCTGGGTACCTTGACCCATCCAGGGGAGGGACCTGGAGATATAGACATATAGGAGTACCTGGCACTCTACAGCGAGGAGCTGCTTCCCACAGAAGTCTCAGTCAGGCATTTAGTGCTTCATTCTTGAATAGAATTGGACAGCTAGTAACACTGGGCATTAAGGAAAGCCTGCAACATGAAAGATTGAGTCCAAAATAAGCAGGAGGGCAAAGAAAACTTCATGAAAGCAAACGATAATCGATATTCTCTGATATTGTGTTTATGAAACAGACAGGAATATATAAAAAAAGAATTCTTGCAAGTTAAATATGATAAAATATGATAGCAGAAATAAAACATTCAGTTAAAAGGTCTAGAGACAAAGTAAAAGAACTCATCCAGAAAATAGAATCAAAACACATAGAGATTTAGAGATTAAAAATAATCAAGAAAAGATAAGAAAATTAGAAAAGCAATCCAATATCTTACTAATAGGCATTATGGAAAGAAAGATAAAACAGAGAAGAGAGGAGCAAATGATGCTATAAACAAGTTTTTTATTTTTTATTTTTTTTGATTACTGACAGAAGCCTTCCAAGTACTAAACCATGAATTAAAAGAAGACTGAAAATTTAGAATACAGGAGATTAAAGTAATAGTCTAAAAATTTCTAAATGTAGAGGAAAAGGATATTTACAAAAGATCAGGAACAAGAATAGAAATAAACTTTCCAATTGCCCTACTGGAAATTGGACTATAAGCAATGACTTTAATGTTATCAGTAAAAGTAACATTTCATTTAAATCTGATACCTAATGAAACTATCAATAAGTGTAAGGATTGAATAAAGGTATTTTCAGACATGTAAGCTCTCAGAAAAAGTTATCTTCTATGCATCCTTTCTCAGGAAGTTGCTGAAGAATGTGTTACACTAAAATGAGGCAGTATTTCAAGAAAGAGGAAGACGTTTAATCCTGGAAGAGGGGATCCAGTGCTGCAGAGGAAAGCACCAGGACAACAGCTGTGCAGGAGACCAAGTGAGCAGCCAGGTAAACTGGAGCAGGTGGAGGAGGGATGTCTTCAGGAAAAGCTGAATGAAACTGACAGAGAGACTTCTAGCTTTGACTTTGTGGAAAATTGTATTGAGAAGCATTTTACAAAGCTGATGGAATGTGTTGGAAGATTTGGCTGGGGCTGCAAAGAAAACTAAGTAAAGGAGAAGATGAAGCAACTATTAACTGCAAGAAAAATAAAAAGTTATACAAGAAAGAAAATTAAATCATAGAACACAACTTTGCTGAAAGACCCAGCAACATAGTAAACAATATTTCCATAGCAATAAACATGAAAACACTATGGGTTTAACCAAAAATTGGGAGGGCGGAAAGGTAAACAAAAAAGATATATGAGAGAGCTAAAAGTTTTGTCTGCCATAATCTCTAAGTGGATAAATCAAGAGATATAAGAACAAGTATATTATTTACAAATACAGAAATAAATACTAGAAAGTTGAAAAGTGGTTGCCTATAGGATATGAGATGTGTGTGTATGTGTGTGTGTGTGTTTGTGTGTGGATGTGTGTGTATGAGAGAGAGAGAGAGAGAGAGAGAGAGAGAGAGAAAGAGAGAGAGAGAGAGAATGGTTGCTGCTTTTTTTGTTATAAGCTTTTTAGCATAATTTGATTTTTTAAACAATGTGCGTGAGTAATACTGATAAAAAATTTTTAAAGAAAAACAAAATTACTTTGAGAAAAAAGTTTCTAGGAACAGCATGTATCAGTATGTAGACATTGCTGACCTTCAATGACTGATTATCAACCAAGAGTGGTTTGTCTTTTTTGTTCTTTTTAGAGACATTTTTTCCCAAGCATATAATTTCTGTTTTCTTTTCACTCATAAGTTAAATATAGTGATGAATATACTATACCAAATTTAAATTAGGTAACCATGTTGTCTTAATGGGTAGGGCAAGACATTATTAAATCCAAAAAACACTTACGGTCATTATTTTTTAAATGAAAGTAAATAGTTGTTTAAACTGCAAGCATTGTGGTATACTGTGAATTACTTTGTTGTTGTTTCAAAGATTTCGTGCAAAAGAGCTCTTTTATCCTAGTCTCCGTATATTCTATTCTGTTTCTAAGAACATTACATTTAAATTGCAGCCACAGCCTAATTATAATTTCATGTGCAGTAAAAGCTTCAACATTCTTCTTTAAATGATGAGTAAAGAGGAAAACTATTCCATGTTTATGAACAATAAATGAACTCATACATACTCAATTATAAGCTCTAAGATTCTGCACCCTGCCCATTTCACTTCTTTCACAATGGAAACTATAAAGTTGATAACAAACTCATTCAGGATCATTATAATTACTAAACTTGGGAATTCAGGGACTTGATTGCAATCAGTTGCTGATACTAATTATTCGGACTCTGTGAATTTGATCCCACTCATGCACAGTCGACAGGGTTAAAATGTATGTCTTTCAGTTGCCAGCTGGGTGACATCAGTCAAGACATTGGTTACTGCATGTTTTTCAGCCTCCAAGTATACGTAAATTAGAGTGCTCAGAATAACAGGGATGGCAAATCGCTTCTTTATATATGCCCACTCCACGTGAAAGATTGAGGCTGCCAGAGATCTGTAAGAAGAATTATGAGACTATTTACATCTGGGTTCAGCTGGAAATTGCTGAGATTGATTATGTCTGCCTCAGACAGAAACTAGGAAAGTGCCTATGCTTACCGCATGTATTTGTCCATCTTAGATGAGATGATCTGGAAGATTTATTTCAGGATAAACATTTTATTCTAGCCTATGATTTTTATTTTCTAGTTTAGACTCTGCTTTTCCTTTTTTAATAGTGCATTGATTAGATTGCAGCAGATATTTTTAAAGGCAAAAATTTATAGCACCCTTAACCATTTAATGGAAGAAAGTTCTGCTAAATATCATTGTTATGAACCAAACCAGTTTGTTTTATGGAACATTACACCAGGAATATTTGAAATATAGATTAGTTTTTTTCTCCATCAACTTTAGTATATTTAATTAATCCATTTTCATGGACATAGTTCAAAGGTAGCTGAAGAATCTAAGGACTGATACTTAGAGAAAACGCTATTTATTGCACATATCTTTCAGTAGGTAGACTTCCTTGATCTATGAGACTCTATCAAGAATGGAATTACTTGAAGGTATTCACATGGATAAGTTTTCATAAAAGTTCTATTAAAAAAAATATGACAGTGTGATATTTAGGGACTCACCCATTTGAGGCAATTTTGGAGGAAAAGGCATTATCAGATGAAACTAGTTTCTTCCTACTTTGGCATCTTACTCTAAGCTTTTTTCTATGGTGATACATGTAATGGCTTTCTTGTTTGCTGTCTCCAATAGGTCAGAGCCAGCAATGCCAACCCTTTGGGGATAAGTTTGTTCCAGTCATATGCCTGTTTTGCCTAGTGGTATTTGGTTGAGGAAAAAGGGGTCAATTAATAAAATGTGAATAATACAAATAGAAATTTTAACAAATGATCTAATATCTTCTGCTTTTCTAACCTGAATATGCCTTTAAAATAACAATGTAGGTTATTTATCTGTCACTATCAAAATATAGAAGAAAATGTACAGGAATTAATTCAAGAACAATAGTTCAAACATCTAAGTACAAAATACGGCTCCTTTCTTAAACATTTCAGCTGCTATCAATTACTTGATAAGGGAAACCAGAACTCAATTGAGTTCTGGTTTCCCTTATCAAGGCCAAAGCTATTTCTAGAGGAAGAGTTCTCCAGTGATGCTTTATAAGTTTACAGTGAGAGTGAAATAAACTGGCTGAAAATTTGCCAATTTATTCTGCTTTCTTCACATCAGGTATTAAAGATGTTTTAAAATAATTGCTGATACGAATTATTCTAGTTAGGATTTTTATATGTTCCTCTGCCCTATAATCTTAGGGAGTACCTATTACCTTTACCTTCAATAGAGGCTGCCCAGCACCTTTTGAACACTCTTTCTGTGTGGGGAATTGTTTTCCTCAGGTGTTCTCCCTCCCTTGGGTAAAAACACAGCACTTACTTCCCAGCCACCTTTGCAGCTGGGCATGAGCATGGGACTTGTGCCCCATCAATCACTGACTTACATGAGACATGCCTTACATTTTGAGGGAGGGGCTCTGTGGAATCTATTTGGTTGCTAAGGCAGAGGTCCAGACATCCAGGTTTGAGATACAGCAGATATTGCAAGATTCACATCCTAAGAAGATATGGCAAGATGTGGTGGTGGTTGGGTGAAATTAAGTATTGGCAACTGTGCAAGCTGGATACCCACTGCTCAGTGTCAGTATAAACTTCAGTGGTGTTTTCTTCCTCATGTAAGTTTTGGACATGGTTTAGGGCATTATTTCTGGAAGCCTCAGTCTGGTTCTCTGGCAATTCCATGAGCTAAACAATGTCCTTTTAATGAAATCTTTTGAGCCGTGCTCCATTAGAGTCAGTTTCAGTAGCTTGAAACTAAGAACGTTGATGGATACATTGTTCTTCCAGGAGAATATTCTTTCTACCAGATTTCTGCCAGGAACATTTGCATCTTCCTCTGGTATAATTAATGGAAACGTTAAGAAAAATAAAGAACATGATAATGTAGACCACATTTGATTTTCCCTGTGCCTGACTTGAAAATTTAGCACACGTCTATTGAATGCCTGCATGTGACCTTATTCTAATGTTGGGATGAGATGGGAGGTGGTGGCAGAGACTACAAAGATACATAAACCAAATTCCATAGCTTTAATTTAAAACAAGTCTACGTGGAATTATTAAATTATTCAATTAGCAATCCCCAGTAGTCTTTTAGAAAACAGCTTCAAGCCTCTTGTAGACTTGCTTTCAGTTCTGAATTTTTAAATTTGTTTTCTTCTGCATTAAAAATATTTTTTCCACAAATGTCTACTGACTGAGAAGCAAATTGTAACATATAATTACAATGGAATATTATTCAGCCTTAAAAAATGAGGAAATTCTGACACATGCTACAACGTGGTTAAACCTTGAAGACATTAAGCTAAGTGAAATAAGCCATACATAAAGACAAATACTGAATAATTCCACTTATATGAGAGATCTAGAGTAGGCAGATTCATAGGGATGAAAAGCAGAATGATGGTTAGCAGGGGCTGAAGGGAGGGAAGAATGTGAAGTTAGTGTTTGGTGGTGTGGAGTTTCTGTTTCAGAAGATAAGAAAGTTATGGAGATGAATGGTGGTGACGGTTACACAACAAAGTGAATGTACTTAATGCCATTGAACTGTGCTCTTAAAAATACTCTCTAACCAAGCAGACTACATACTAGGCTAGGGAACTGATTTCCTTGTAACCATTAAGAAAATTCTACCTGAGCAGGGGCTTAGATTGAGTAGAGCGGGCTATAGTTGGGTACCATCTCTGTAATTAGTTAACACTGCCTAACGTGGCCAAACCTCAGTTTCCTTATCTATCAAATGGGTAAGATAAAGGGGAGGGCAGTTCATTACTACATGCTCTGATTATTTGACTTTAGATTCAGAACCAAGGCCATCCTTGACCTGAAACATTCAACTCCTCTGCTGATGAATAAACAGATATTCAGGAAATTATACTTGTCTTCTGGAGAAATAGTTTCTTTCAGTAAGTTCTCACAGAGCAAATACAAGCACCAACAATGTAGGCTTTTGAGAATGTGGAGTATTTCCTGTACCCACAATCCTTTTCTCCGAGAAACTGTCCGATATAGAAATTCAATTCCCATCCAGATTTAGAAAGGCAATTCTTCAGTTACCTGATAAAATAGAAACAGGAAAGTTATGTTATTATATTTTGAATTTTGTAATATGAATGCATTCGAAGCCAGACTTCATTTTTAGTGTTATATTTAGGGCCCTATATTTAGACTCCTTACACAACAGTGAATATTGAGGCAATATTTCTTGGTCCACAACTTCCCCAGGCAGATCAAATCATTGAACACAGGACTGTCTTTCAATTGGCAAACTACACATTACCAGCTGAATAGTTGGCCACACTGAGTAGGCCTGCAGACAGAGAAAGCTTTCAAGGCCAGCCTGGAAACAACTTCTGGGAGTCAATTGCCTAGAAGTATCTCAATGTAGGAGAAGTCTGCCTTAAGGAAATATGTATTGTTCTTGAAAGTACCAACGCACCAGTAGGAAATATAAACTTAGACTGAAAAGAAGCAGGGGACTGCAGACTGAATAAGCAGCCCATGAACACCCATTTTCCTGGGAAGAAGGCATCCAAGACTGAAGAGTCCTGGTGCTAGCTTATCTTATCATCTACCTCTTCAAGATAGGTCAGGCTTGGATGACATTCGCTCTTGTCCCCCACAGGAGGCTGCCAACTATTATCATAGATCATCCACTAGAGGGTGACAACCACATATGCTTAGGAATGGATGGCCATTCTGTAGACACTGTGGTACCTAGGCACATTCCAAAGTCATGAGTTGTTTCTTGAAGCTCATCAGCTTAAGTAGTTGGACTTTCACTTCTAGAATCTCCCTATGGAGGAAAAAGGGGGAAATAAAAATTTCTCCCACATTTATGTTCTGGGTTGTACCTCCTTCTCAGACTTAGCTAGGAAAAATTTATATATATAATTTTTTAATTATTATTATTAGCAGAAGGAACACCTCTTGTGGGGAGATGTATCTAACCAGTTTAGTGGGGGATGTATCTAACAGTTGGGAGGACAACTTGCTGTCAATTCATTGGAATCTTTTCTTGATACTGCTATGTGATCTTTGGAATAGTTTCAGACGTTCTTGGTTTCTCCAATTGTAAAATGGGGACTATTTATTGTAAACCATAAAGCAAAATTCTTATGGTAAAATAGGGGAACTTTTAATTAGAAGATATTCTGTCCTTCCAGGTGGTATCTTAAAATATTAACTTAAATGTGTGAGATAAGTTGATGAGTCTGAGTCTTAGCTGGGATATGGGTCTGGAATCTTGAATTACTGACATGAGAAATATTAACCATTTAATGGACACCAAAGCAGTAGGCTTAAGCTCACACATATATCACTGTAGCTGTCAAAGATGTTGGATATATTCTTACTTGTGTTCCTCTCCACAAGTGACTGGGGAACAGTCATTTAGACAGTCATTTAGGAAGAAGTCTCAGGAAAAGTTCAGGAAACTAGAACTTTTCAGATTATATATGTTTAAACCTTTTCTGTACTATTTAGACAAACATATTGAGTACTTATTTTTTAAAAAGACTTTTATAGCAGGCACAAGTACAAGTTTCTGTTATTTAACTGCTTTTATAACTCTTCCCAGTTGCTTCCCAGGGACTATATTCATTATATTATTATAACATTATATTAATTTTAAATAAGAAAATCCATCATTGATTGATGAGCATATGATGCTTCTTGACACTTCTTTCAGTTTAAATAGAAACCAAATTGGCTTCCTTTATAGGTGATTTTTGGCTGAATATCTATGCATATTCACCAACGCTCCTCCTCGCCTTTGTGGTTCGTGTTTTTAGAAGGCAGTGTTTATAGTACACTAAAGTTCTGGGAGTCAGACTGACCCTGGTTCAGTGGGTTTACATTGCTGGGTTTTATAAGGATTAGAGACAAATATATATACAGGGCCTGGCACAAAATAAACAAAATTTTATTTATTAGTTATTGTTTCTAATTGAATTATTATTATTATTATTATTAATAGGCACATTGGAGAGCTCAAAAGAAGATGTAGAGAAGAAATGGTAAGGTGAGTGTGGTACACATCTGAACTAGGCCAGTCTGGTTATTTGCAAGCTCTTGTCTTTTAGCAAATATTTGTTGAGTACCTTCAACAAGCGGCATTGTTCTAGGCACTGGAGAACAAACTGAGAACCAGACAAAATCTCCACCTCGATAGACATTATCTGCTAGCTACATTGTCACAGAGAAAAGAGCAGTGTATTTAGTAAGATAATTTTTAATAACGCTTTTTGGGGGCTCTGTTTCTATTTAACTTTTTGAAAATGTTTTTTGGTAACAGCTTTATTGAGATACGATTCACATAGTATCCAATTCACCCATTTAAAGCATATGATTCAGTAGTTTTCAGAATATTCAGAGTTATACAACCACCACAATTAATGCTAGAATATTTTCAGCGCCGGAAATAGAAACTCTGTACCCTTCAGCAGTTACTCACTCCTCTCTCCTCACCCCATCCCTCTTCAAGAAAACCACTAATCTACTTCCTGTCTCTATAGATTTTCTTATTCTGGACATTTTATGTAAATGAAATCATACAATACGTGGTCTTTTGTAACTGGCTTCTATCACTTAGCATAATGTTTTCAAGGGAGCCATGTTGTAGTATGTAACAGTACTTCACTCCTTTTTAAGGCTGAAAACTTTTAAAAAGTTCTCTTTAATGCATATTAAATACTCCCATGTTGATGGATCAATTCATTTTTTTCTAGTCTTCAGGGTCCTGTCTTGCTTCCTCCTACCCTCCCTAAAAAGGGGTTTCTGTCCTCTTTTGAAAGCGACTTATACTCCTGCTGCTACTACACACTCCAGCCTAAACTTTAACATCTACTGAAATTTGGAGCATGTGGCACCTACTTTTACCAACAGGAAATCTGGTTTCTGTCCTTTATTTCTTTCCAGTCCTTTCATTTTGCATCTGTGTACCCTCCAAATGTAATAGCTCCAGGATTCTTTAAAGGACTTTGGAGAATTAGTCTTAAAATGGAAGCTTCAAATGATATCCAAAGATACATGAACCGGCCAAAGGACAAAGTGGTGGGAATAAAGGAAATCAAGAATGACAGCCAGGGAATTTTCACAAAATTGGGACAGACTGGTTATTCTTTATTCTTATGCCTGATGGAATGAACATTTCCCACAAGGCCTTGGTACCACCTAGGACTTGAAGATATGCTGCATTTTTCGCAGTGAACTCCAGACTCGGTTTCGCTCTCACTTCCTTTCTTCTGGGTTTGGCCCACGCAAAGCCCACCGATAAGTTATAAATGACTTATCAAGCATTAGCGTTTAGAAAGTAGACGGCTCCATAAATACCTAGTTGGCCTCATTAAAAAGCAACAGTGATTAAAGAGAATGATTAGTGTGGTGCCAGAGGGGAAAGAAGAAAATCCAACATCTGACTCAAACCCGGCCAGACCTCTTCTCAGGGCAGACCGTTCGTGTCATGGAAGAGGATCTGGCCCATGCTGTGTGAAACAGAGCGTCAGGAGTCGGCATCTGAGGAAACTCCACTCTGGGGCCTGTCAGGGAAAGAGTTATGAAAAGTGCACACGTCCTCAGAGACGATTACCCTCTTGCCCTCCACGCCTCCTTCCCAACCTCCCCTTCCACTCCCTGTTGCCCCCCCTGGAACTTAAAACATTATTAAAACAGGGAAACCTATAACTGGTATGAAATGACCCTCAAATGACTGCTTAATTACAACGAAATGAAAGCCGGGGGGCTACAAATAACCAGTAACTGTCCCGGCTGTCACTGAAGAGGAGCCTGCACATGAGTCATGAGTCATGAATTAGCCACTAAGTGTTTCACTTCCAGCCACGGGCCGCCTGCCTCTGCCCTGCTCCGGCTGTCCCCTCGCGGCCTCCCACGCCAGGCCTCGCGCAGCGCTCCGCGTCCTGGGTCGGGACCAGGCGGCGGGGCTCCTCCTTGGGAGGCGTTTGTTGTTGTTCGCAGGGCGCAGGAACTTGGCGGCCCAGTTCCCCCTGCAGCCCCCGGGCCGGCGGTGGGGGAAGTCTCCCAGGCTGCCCAGGAGACAGGCTGACTGAAGGAGCGCAGCCAGCGCGGCTGCAGATAAGTTAATGTACACAGAGAGGATGTAAATTACCACGACCCTCAGCAGCAGGACATTGGCCAGGGCCCTGTCAGGGAAAGGACAAGCGTCGGCGGGCCGGGGGCTCGCTGACATCCACCCTGAGATGGAGCCGCCAGGCGGCCCGGCCAGGGAGGACCTCTTGGAGCCAGGCTTTCCTTGAAAACAGCTGCGTGTCCCTGACACCTCCAAACTAATGCATTTTTAATCAGGGGAATTAGCTCTAGGCGTCCCATATTTTTCCAAACCCCCTCTCTTGCAGCCGCGTCCCCGTCCCCGTCCCCGCCCCCAGTTTAGTGACTGGCAGTCCCATTATGTTTCTTTATCCGCCCTGCAGTCTCTCGCTGCTCCCACGCACTCCAGACCCAGCCACCTTTGAAAACCTCCCGTCCCCACCCCCATCCCGTCCTCTGCCTGGTCCTCTCCAGCGCAACTTTCGCCCCCACCCTTCCCTCTGTTTATACAGTGACATCACAGCCCCTGGCTCTTCAAGGCTCAGAGAAAACAGAGTTCAAAAAGGCAAACAGGAAAGCCGGCCGGTCTTGGGCACTCGGTAAGATTCGGTCCCACCGCGGGGAGACAGTACGTGTGCACGTGCGCGCGCGCACCTTTGTTGGAACCCCGGCTGGCTAAAATATAAAGCCGTTAGGACACATTGCTTCCCAGGCAAGTGCCCTACGTCAGCCTTAGAGGAAATCTTGTGCAGAACTTAGGGGATTTAACGTTTTCGAAAAGCTATGTAAGAAAAAGTAAAAAGGTAAAACAGGAGAGTTTTATTATTTAACCCAATGTATCCAAAATATTATTTCAGCACATAATCAATATTAAAAATTATTAATGAGATTACCTTATATTCTTTTTGTCACGGCAAGTCTTTGAAATCCAATATGTATTTTACAAACGGCATATCTCAATTTAGATTCTAGTTTTTCCATTAGAAATATTTGATTAGATTTCATAAAACTTACAGCTGGAAAAGTTGATTCACATATCCAAGCTGTTCCAAACATACTTAAACGTTTTCCAATAACCAAATCCAGCGTTAGTTTTTAAATTTTAAATTTAAATTAGATAAAATTGCATTTAAATTAAATTTAAAGCAGTCTTTCAATCATACATTTTTAAGATCTTAATAGCCAAGGCAGCTAGGGCTACCATATGGGACAGCACAGATAGAGTTCTTTCACCTTTCCAAGTTTTGCTCTTGTTATTTTAAAGTGAGAATAATAATATCTACCTTATGCAGGATTGTTTTAAGAATTAAACAAAACTCAAAAGAGCAGTGTGTGTAAAGCTCTCAGCATAGGGCCTAGCACATAGAAAGTGCTCAGTAAGGAAGGCCACTCTTAGGATTATTTCTCTTCCTTCCCCATTTTGGCAATTTCCCCTCTCCATTCATAAGCACAGTGTGATATGCTACCTTCCTCAGAACTTGCTCTTGGGAAAGGATTGTTAAACAAATTTACACTAACCTGCCAAGAATGAACAGAATATTCAAATGTGCATGTGCCCTTCTGTCTCTTCTTACTAGACAACATCCCTGCCCCTCAGTCATTCTAGGCTCTTCTCTTTCCTTCACTGATCCCCTCACCAGAGAGACTCCTTAGTCAGTTACCAAGACCTATCAATTCTACCACCTAATCTATCTCCAACCTCTTTGGCCTCTACCTCAATCTAAGCCATTGTCATCCTTTGCTTGGATATTGCAACTGGTCTTTCCGCTTCTAGTTTTGCCCACCTTCAATTTATTCTGCATGCTTCAGCAAGAGTAATTTTTCTAAAGCACGAATCTGATCATATAAGAACTCTGCTTAAACACTTAAATGACTTTCAACTCCTTAAAAGAAACTATGAGGCCCTTCATAAACTTGTCCTGCCTACCTCTTTTTCCATGTCTTTCACAATAACCTTTACCACCTCCCCCCGCACCCCCCCCCCGCCAATCTAGCCACTCTGGATCTCTTTCATTTATTTTAATACTCCATGTATACCATGATGGAGGAACTTTAATACATGGCTAAATAGGCCATGCCTGAATGCTTCAAGTTCATGTTCCTTCTACAAATCATGTCTCCACTCTGAGAATGCATTTTTTTTAATGCGTACTTTTATTTTGGTTTAGTTTATTTCAATATAGTAATCTCTCATAGAATGAATGAACTTTATCAATTAACACATATTAAGTATCCTCAGGATAAAAGCATTAGAACACATTTAAATTTAATAATTCCACAACTGTTTTTGGATTTGGGAATGGTTGAAAAGGTAAGAAGATGAGAAAGGAAACAATTTCTGGGTCATCCTAAAACTACTTTTAAATAAAACTTTAGTATTAACTTATGGACTGAGAAGGACTTGTCTAGCCTTATTAATAGTCCCAATGGGACTGTTCCATGTGAGGACTATGACAGCCACCTACAGGATTTCTCCTTTGGGCTGCACTTCAGTATTTCCCTCCATCTCAATACAGAAGCTATTCTTGCCAAGATATTTTAGATTCACAGCTAGATATTTTTTCCTATTTTGCCATATTGCACCTGACTGCTATATTTGACTATGTTTCAGAGAGTCCCTCAACACTGGGCTCCCAATTAGAAAATGCCAGCTCCCTCTCAAAGATCTATGCATGACACCTCAAGAAATTCTTTGGGATGCTAAGCCTTTAGGTCATTGAATGTGCATGCCGACTATTATTTATTGTGTCTGGTTCCATTTCACAACACCAATTTTTATAAAGTTTCCTTTCTTTGTTTCACTTTGACTGTAGAAACTGGCAAAGATACATTGGCAGTAGGACTATTTATTGCTTGAAAAGTCTTGCTCAAAAGGAGTTGTTGACATTGGAGCTGTGAGAAAAGTAAAGATCCTACCTAGCAAGATTAGAGGGAAGAATGGAATGTTAAAAGGTAATTTTAAAATGGTAGGGACTTAGGTCAGGCAGAAACAGTGGTGAAACGTTTCAAAACCCAGCCCAGAGCCTAACGAGGTCTGCCAGTATTCTGGGCAGGTGTCACTAGCTTGCTGTATTCCATGCCTCTTGCTCTCCCTTTTCCTCTTCTCTCCCACCTTCCAGACAACATGCAGTGCTGGAACGTTGGAGCCTGGATGGGCAACATGAGACTAGTAGATCAGGGCAGTGGTGTCTACGTATTTTCCCATAGACCTCAAAAGAGCAGAATTTGTATGTCTGGTTTCTGCCTCTAACACCTCCAGGCCTAAGGATGGATTCCCAGTGATCTCCTTCCATCAAAGGGCTTGATCCCAGGAAAGGCGAGTGAAGATGAAACTTCAGCTCTGTCTGGCTTCAGGATAAAACTATGTGAAACTGTCAAAGCAAATATCATGTTCCCCTGGAAAGCTGTAAATTCCTTCTGCTTTGGGTCCAGGAGATTAGTCATGTGGTTCGACGAAAGATGAGTCTGTTGATCACAGGTCATTAGCTGTAAGGTTCTAGAGCTCTGGGCCAAGTCCATAGTGCAAGCTGCTTCATATAACACCAACTATAATGCTGGATTCGAGTAAATGCTTAGTAAATGTTCTTTAATTACTGCTCAAGATGAAAACAGTGAAATAACCAGACATTTGTTATGTACTTGTCTACAGATGCTAATTTCCTCAGATTAAATAGATGATCTGTTATGTCGATAAGTTTTGCCATGGGGCTTGTAAACAAAAAAATGAAATAATTATGAATGTTATTATAATAGAATATGGGTGACAATCTTCAGAAGGAAATGGAGAACTCCAAAAGATTTATTTGTTTGTTGGTTGGCTGGTTGTTTTAGTTTTGCCCGATTCTTTATATGTCGAATTAATATTGACATTAAATTCATGCAACAATAATCATATTAAAAAGTTTAGAAATTACCATGAGTGAAAACTCCTTTCCTCTCGTATAGTTTGGTAAAAAGGAACCATGGATGTTTAAATAATGTTTTTCCAAAGCTCTTTCTTTCAGTGTTCTGTTTGGTCAGAAAGAAATAAAATATTTAAGAAAAGCAATTTTGATCACCCATAATTGCAGCATTAACTGTATCTCACTAGTCTCTTCATCCTGTATTTAGCATTCTGAAATTCTAACAATTATTTTATCCACACCATTTAACAAGTATTTCCCTATATTATTATAAACTTGTTATGAATGCTATTTTTAATGTCTACAGATTATACTATCATATAGATTTGCTACACTTAACCACACACCTAATATTGGTTATTTGGGTTATTTTCTTTTAAAATAAGATTTGCCAAAGGATTCCCTTATGGTTTCCAAGTACTGATAATATTTAATGTACATATGGTAATATTTAGTCTTAATGTGTATCATGCTAGCAAAAATTAAAGAGCCAGAAGTTTTATGTTTAAGTTTTATTAAAATCAGCACAATACAAAAAGCAATCAATCAGTTTCACCGAGCTCCTAGTTTCAGAGACAAAATGTGACCTTTTAAAGCAGACATTTCTTGATCCTCTATGGGAGGAGTCAGATAATTTTAAGTTATCACAGAAAGGACACACTGTGGAGGCAAAGTGAAGAAGCTCACACAGTGTATAGATGACCATGATATATCCCCTAAAGAGGTGACATTTAAATGAAGACCCAGAGTATGACGTTGAGAACCCCAGCTCTGCTGGCATACTCAAATACTTTGGAGGATAGCAGTCGATAAACCTTTTTGGACCGCAATATGTTAATATGTAAGTAGGGTCTTAAATATTTTCATATCTTTTAGGAAAAGTAAATATTCGGAAGTAATCAGAAAAGGTGAAAGAAAATTAATGAGCTAAGAAGTTTCTCTTAACATGATTTGTAATAAGAAAAAGAAAACAACTTATATGTTTCTAAAGCTAAGGGATTGGTTATAACTATGCCTACACTAGAATGCATGCATTATTTAAAAGTATGCTTAGAGTAATCTAAAAGAGAAGATTGTTCTAGAATAAGAGACATAACCAAACACAATGCATAAATTGGTTTGGGAAAAATAACAGCAAAAAGTCATTTGGGGAACAATAAATAAAATTTGAATATGAACTGGATGTTAAATGACATTAGGGAATACTCATTTATATTTTGTTGTGATAATGGTATTGATTATGTGGGAGAATTTATTTATTTATAGGAGATGCATATTGAAATATGTAGGCTTGAGATGCTCTGATGAATGCAATTTACTTTAAAATATTTCTGCAAAAAATACATATGTACATATATATGAAAATATACAGATACGTATATATAGATAGATAAAGTAAACATGGCAAAGTATTTATGATTATCATCTCATACTTGGTATGAGTGAAAGATATATAGGTATTTATCTTTCAACTTTAGTATATGTTTGAGAATTTTCATAATAAAGAGCTACATTATGTAACATTATCTAGAAAACCAGAAAATATGTCATAATGATTCAGTGATTATATTGGGATGATAGATTTATAAATGATTATTATTTTTCTTCATCCTTGGATGCTTTTTATATAGTGGATATATTTTATTTTTATTATCAAAAATTAAAGACATATTCTATTGAGTACTTATTAGGTTCTTTGCTCTATGTGAATTATTCCATTTAATTCTTACAACAACCCTAAGAGGCTGGTATTATTACTCCCTTTGTATAGCTAAAGGGACTGATATTTAAAGAGATTACATTATTTTTCCACTGATATGTGGCGATGTCAGTATTTAGCCTAGGCAAAAGTTACATTTTTTACAATTCAAAAATAAGTTTCAAAATATTTAGTAAAATAAAAAGAAACTATTCACATAACTGAAGATTTTATCCCAGAGGTCATGTACTGATATGGATTTAAATGATGGAAATTATGACTAAAGCCTTGACTGCAGTTTGCTGCCTGTGTGGTCATAAAGACTCAGAGCTGTGCTGTGGGCATGTATGCCTGCTCCATCCTCCTCATAGAGATATCTGTGAGCAGTGATCTGTGAGCATATTGTGAATGACAAATTGTCCTACAATGTAAGTTGTTATTGTCATTGTTCTCTGGGATTCCGAATAGTGTATCTCAATATCTAGCAGAACACCCGCTGTTCTTTTTATGCTTAGCCTTTGAATTTTATTTTAGGATTTGATTCCTTTGTTATGAAAACATCTTCTGGTAACATCTGTTTTTGTTTGTTTGTGTTTTGTTTTTTGTTTTTTGGTTTGTTTGGGTTTTTTGCTATAATTGCAAAGGAGAAGAATAAAAAAATTTCTCCTCTCTTCTTGATAAGCCCTGACTGGAAAATCCACCCTTCTCATTGTTAAGCATAGCTGACAACCTAAGAGAAAGTGTCTCTGGAGGATGTCCCAAAGATGTGGACAAAAGAGAACTTGGTGTGTCGAGATGCAAATCCATAAAGAGCGGGCTTTCACATCTCACTTTGCAGAACTGAACACCATATTCCTTATTTTCAATGTGTTACTCTAGGCTCGGGCAAACAGTAGAAACTACAATGAACTGTTGTCGAATACATGAATGGTTGTTGAGAAAACTTCCTTTTGTGTAATTTCCTATCACAAGCACGAAACAGTCAAGAAATTGTCATTGTTGTGAAAACTTCAGCTCAATAACTCAGAGGTAAAGAAAATTGGCACCAGAACATTAATTCTTCATTTGGACAGAATCACTGAACGTTCTGAGGTCCACACACCATTGTTGTAAAATTCTAATGATCGAGTTTATTTTGGAAGTTCTGTATCATGTTACCAACCTCAAGTATCATGTTACCAATAGCATAGCCACCAGGAAAACAAAAGAACAAACTCCTATTTCTGAACACGCATCTCTATTGTTTTAAAGCTCACAATATTTGCTTTACTAATTCAGAAAGGAGAGAAGATCACAAATTATGTCTTAGGTTGACATGTGATATTTTACTTTTCCAAAATAACCTTCTTATTACCAAGGCCATTGCTGAAGATTCCAGATATAATAAACTCATTCTTTGAATGTGAATAAATACTGTGAGCTGAACAATCTTCGACTAGGATTGATCACCCTCAAATCTCTCAACATTTGTCTGTTTTTGTTCCTGATAAAACAACAATGTAAACTTACTCATTTTGGAATAAGCATGAAAGCTAGTTAAGATCCCCTGTGGTGGTGCATACAGAGTCAGGTTTTGTGTGTGTGTGTGTGTGTGTGTGTGTGTGTGTGTGTGTGTAGTGGGATGGGGTGCTAAAGTCACATCATCTCATGAGGATACACCAAAGTATGTGCAACTAGGAAAAAGCAAAAGTTGCACAAGATGCTTCAAAAGATTGGGTTGTAGCCCTGGGGATACCAGAAGCCAGCAATTGACAACAGCAAATAATGGTTTGTGATTACTGGTTGGAAGCCTTCTGATAAGGCATTAGAGACCAAAACATCAGAGGAATGTATAACAAATATGGTTCCAGTTTTTTTAGTCTTACAAACCATAATAATTTGGATTGTCTCTCTTATCTCTTCGTCTTGAAGATTTAAATTAAATTTATTTCCTTGACTTGAGTTAGTTCAATTTCTTTTAAAAATGTTTTATTATGTCAATTAGTATATATTGTGTTGGTTAATTTTATGCATTGACTGGGCTGAGGGATGTTCAGCTAGTAAAACATTATTTCTGGGTGCGTCTGCAAACGTGTGTCTAGAAGAGACTGGCATTTGGATCCATAGACTATGTAAAGAATATTTCTCTCATCAATGCAGGTGACCATAATCCAATCCACTGAGGGCTTGAATAAAGCAAAAAGACATAGGAAGGACAAATTCTCTCTCTCTGCTTGAGCTGAGACATCTGTCTTCTTCTGCCCTCAGATATTGAGTTCCTGGACCTACTCAATCAAATGGAAACTTAGAGCATCTGCTTCCCTTATTCTCAGGCCTTTGGACTCTGAGTTATACCACTGGCTTTCTGGGGTCTCCAGTTCCATGATTGCAGATGCCAGATAGTGGAACTTCCTGCCTCTGTAATCACGTGAACCAATTCCTATAATAAATCTCTTTTTGTATACATGTATCCTACCAGTTCTGTTTCTCTGGAGAACCCTGGCTGATACATTAATTAACAGTTCTAATGGTGAACTAAGTGTGGTAAGTAATATAAAGAAATAAATGTCATGATATAGTCCTCAAAGAACTTAACGAGTTGAGTTGGAAGGACCAAAGAAACAAGAAATAATGATGAGTATGTAGTTAGAATAGTCAGAGAAAGCCACCAAATGGCAACTTATGACTCCTCTTCATTGACTCATTTCATTTATTCACCACTGTAAACACTTCCTGAATTCGAAATGGAAGCAGATGATTATGCTGGGAGGAATGTCCATTCTTATCAGATCCTTACTAATTATGTAGGAGCCACTAATCCACCCTTCACATTTGGATTGGCACTTTTTCTTTTTCTTTCTTTCTTTCTTTTTTTTTTAATTTCCATTTCCACAGATTTACAGGTGGTTGTGGAATGTGATGTTCCTTTGCAGAAATTCCAGTGCCAGCATTGTTCCCTCAGGCCAGCAATTCCTAGGCTTTGATATTTTGGTTTAGTGGTGACCATTATATTTGTTTTCTTAATGAGAAAATCTAAGTCGTTTTGGGCACTTGTTCAAGGTTATACGATGAGG
Organism: Pteropus vampyrus; assembly: GCF_000151845.1. NCBI lineage: Eukaryota > Metazoa > Chordata > Mammalia > Chiroptera > Pteropodidae > Pteropus > Pteropus vampyrus. The sequence continues at coordinate 5,407,795 of NW_011888836.1, forward strand.
GCATGGACCCCATCCCTGAACTCACTAACAAACTTGAACCATAATTCAGGAGCAGTGGTTGAGCCAGGAAACAAGATGGGGCCAAATTCATGGCTTTACCATTCAGAGAACTTGCCAAATACACTTCAAACTTTCAACAATAACCCTATTTCCTCATTTCTCAACCTGGAATTATATGCAGCTTTTTTTTTTTTCCCTTGCTTAAAGTAGTACTCTACGTGATCATAGGCACTGAGATTGTCAGTCACAATATCTTACTAGTTCACCTGCATTTTGTCTCTCAGTCCAAGACTTTCTTTTTCATTTCTTTAACCCACTGAGGAAACATGAGCCAGTTAACATCACCATGGATCATCCCAAGTGCCATGCTCTTGCTCCAGAATTCTATTTGAGGCAATCCTAGCATCTTCAGCCTTTCTTCAGAGTTGTTTCCTGAAAGCCTTGTCCTTTTCATTCTTTCCTATAGCCCCATCACTGCTTATAGGAACAGACAATATAAAATAAGGCCCCAAACAAACAATTTTGCCTTATATTTAATTTTCATAGACTCTGCCTCTAGCCTTCCTGTCTCATCTAAGAGGGAAGTAAAGATAGCTAAGACACACTTCTGAAGGTCACAGCCCAAGGACACAGCCCACGAGACTGAGGTTTAATAATAAGATTATGGAATGCTTCCCCTCATCTGCATTTTACCCTCAGCACTGCCACCAACATGGCCTCAGTATAACAAGAGTGCCCTGTAGCTGAAAGAGCTCCAAGACACAGAATCTCTCTAAGGAACAGTACTTAGAGAAGCCCAAAGTTCACAGAGGAGATAAAGACACAAGAGGAATTTGAATTCTACAGCTACATCAAACATTAAACACAATTAAACTCCTAGCCAGATTAACATAAAATCACATTAAAAACGTTCTATCAGATACATAATATCAGGCTTTCAACAAAAATTACAAGGCAAAGAAAAACATAGTCTGAAGAAACAAAACAAGAATCAGAAACAGACTTAGATAAGACACAGATACTGGAATTATTAGACAAGGGGTTTAAAATAATTATGTTTATATGTTAAGGGGCCTAATGGAAAAAATAGACAACATGCAAAAACAAGTGGGTTATGTTAGCAAAGAGATGGAAACTCTAAGAAAGAATAAAAAGAAATGCAGGAAATTAAAAAAAAACACATTAATATAAGTGAAGAATAACTTCAATGGACTCATCAGTAGGGTGGACGTGAATGAAGAATAAATCTGAGAGCTTGAAGATACAACAATTGGAACTTCCCAAACTGAAATGCAAAGGAAAAAGGAATAATAATTAAAAAAAGAAAAAAAAAATAAGAACATTCAGTAACTGTGGGACTATTTCAAAAGGTGAGACATACACAATTGGAATACCAGAAGGAGAAGAAAAAGAGAATGAAGCAGAGGAAATATTTGAAATAATAATGGCCAAGAAGGGACACTAAACTATGGATTCATAAAGCTCAGAGAATACCAATAGGATAAATATCAAAAAGTATACATTTTGGTATATCGTAGTCAAAATGCAAAAAGTCAAGGCAAATAATTAGCCTTCAAAGAAACTAACGAAATCAAGCATCTTACCTATATTAATAAAAATAAGAATTATATTGGATGTCTTGTCAGTAACCATGCAAGCAACAAGAGAGTAGAGTGAAATATTTAAGATGTTGAAAGAAAAAACCCACAAATCTAGAGTTCTATATTCTGCAAAACTATCATTTAAAAGTGAAGGAGAGTGAGAGAATGAAAGACAAGTCACAGACTAGGAGAAAATATTTGAAAACACATATTTGATAAAGGACTTATAGTCAAAACATTCAGTGAACTCTTAAATCCCAACAGTAAAAAAACAACATAATCAAAAAGTGAGCAAAAGACCTAAATAGACACCTCGCTAAAAATAATGTATATATGGCAAATAAACATATGAAAAGATGTTCAACATGCATCTTTAGAGAACTGCAAATTAAAACAATAATGATATACTACAACACATTTATTAGAATAATGGAACTCTGAAACACTGACAACTCCAAATGCTGACAGGATGTGGAGCAACAGGAACTCTCATTCACTACTGGTAAGAATGCAAAATGGTTCAACTAGTTTGGAAGTCAGTTTGGCAGTTTCTTACAAAGCTAAACATAAACATGGTCCAGTGATGGTGGTTTTTTTGGTGTTTATCCAAACAAGTTGAAAAATTTTATCCACACAGAAACCTGCCCATAAATGTTTATAGCAGCTTCATTTATAATTTCCAAAAATTGGAACAACCAATATGTCCTTCAATAGGTGAATGAATAAAGAAATTGGGGTATATCCATCCACACAAGAAATATGATTTGGTGATAAACAACAACAACAAAAAGAGCTATCGACCTTGAAAAAAACATGAACAGAAACCTTAAATGCTAATTACTAGGTGAAAAAAGCCAATCTGAAATGGTTACATACAATATAATTCCAAGTGTATGACATTCTGGAATAGGCAAAACTATAAAGACAAAAAGATCAGTGGTTGACAGGGGTTTAGGAAGATGGAGAGGGGAAAAGGGAGAATGATAAATAAATGGAACGTGGGATTTTTAGGACAGTGGTACTATTCTGTATGATACCATAATGGTAAATACATGTCATTATACATTTGTCAAAACCCCAAAATATGTACAATACGAAGATATGTAATGTAATATCTATGGACTTTAGTTTAGAATAATGTATCAATATTGGTTTTTCAATTGTAACAAATGTACCACACCAATACAAGATGGTAATAATAAGGAAACTGTGTATTGGTAGGGAATGACTGGGTATAAGAGAACTCTGAACTCTCTACTCAAATTTTTTTATAAATCCAAAACTGCTCTAGAAGATAAAGCCTATTAATTGAAAAAGAAAAAGTGAAGGAAAATAAAGATATCGTTAGACAACAAACAAAACCTCCAATCTGGAAGCTTCTGAACTGGTAGAACCTTTTGAGTTTTGAAGACATTTGGTTGGCTATAGAGATTTTGTAAATCTAGATGTGAAGGGATATCACTACTTTGCTATGAAAAAGTAATTATAGGGCCTGGTTAAGAAAAGTAATTATGTGTGGTCTATCAGTATAGAGTGGAGACTAACATTTGTTGTTATGTGACTGCTTCTGTGCTAGGTACTTAACATATCATGTTATTTTATTCCTTCCTTCCTTCTTTCTCTCCTTCCTTTCCTCCTTCTTTCCATCCTTCTTCCCTCCCTCTCTCCCATCTCTCTCCATTCCTTTACACATAGTTATTGAATGGTCAGATACATACTACTGAAGTCTCCATGTCCTCAAAGAGTTAACTATCTAGTGGGGGTGGGGACTGACAGGTACAGGAAAGTCCAGTATGGTCCCAAATAATCTATGTGCCTATATTAAGGAGATTGCAGGTACTGTGGCAGCATACAAGAGGAGCACACATCCGGCCTTGGGGGAACAGGGAAGGCACCCATAGGAGATGATCTAAAGATGAGACTTGAAGTAGCAATTAATTAAAGAGGAGGTGGGGAGAGTAGGTTACAGACAGAGAGAGAACAATCTCTATGAAGGCCCAGAGAAGACTGAAAGTCAACCAAGTTCAGTATGGCTAGAGAGAATTTAGTGTCAGAAACTGTGGAGACTAAAGATAATCCAGGGGTTGTAAGAAAGGAACAGATCCTGGCAATTCAGCATAAGAAACATCTTGAGAGTGGTGAGAAGCCATTTAAGCAGGGAATGAACCAATCAGACTTGCTCTTTCCAAAGCTCTCCCTGAAAAAAGTGTGGAAAACGGGCCAACATTAGAAATAAGAGACTTGCAATGCTCTAAGCATTAAATGGTGGCATTCAAACTTGGGATGGAGATAGCAAGGAAGCTTTGAAAGAGCTGGAATCAAAGATTTGGTCATTTATTTGATTTTAGAGTGGTGATGAAGACATCTTAAATTTTCTGGTAACACATTATGGCATCTTCAACTGAATATAAAACCAGTCTGTGAGGTTAGAGAGAGCAAAGATGATAATTTCAGTTTGGAACATTTGTTTTTGAAAAGGCTGTGGAACATGGGAGAGAGTATTTGGATGTGAAATTCTGAAAAGAAATTTTGGCCAGAGAGAAAAGATCTGGAAATCGTTGGCATAAAGGTAGTGACTAAAGTGGGAGATTTATTTTTACAACAATCATTAAAACAGGTATTTCTCTTCCTCTTTTCAGAGCAGGGTACTGAGGTCTGGAGAGCATAAGTAACTTGCTCAGAGTCAGGGGGTGGTGGAGCCAGGATTTTTGACCTGTGCCTTTCACCTGCACACAACTGTCTGAGTAAATGCAGTGCTTCTGAGTAATCTGTATTGCTTCTGTGGAATTTTTTTCTACCTCTGAGAATCCAAAAAAAATACTCCTATTTGTCATAGGAACTCACTTGGAGAAATGTCACTGTTCACGGCTCAGAAATTCTCTTTTGGAGGTTTAGGAGAAACACATCAACTTTTTTTATGACAATTTCCTTTCATCTGGACAGAGAGATCTCAATGATACCCTGTCTCTGAAAGCAGCCCTGAGTGTCCTTCCAAGCTGGACCTGTAGTGGGTGGCGAACCTTGGGATTATGTTGACAGCTTGCCTCCTCATGCATTAACCTGACGTTGGACACATCAAAGAAGTGGTGCCAAAAGCAGACAACTGATTTCACTTGCTGGTACAAGGCTGGCTCCATGTTTGGCCACCCCTCCCTCTGGGACACCTGCTGGTGTCCTGTCTCTTTTTCATGGTGATTCTCACATCTCCCCCATACTCCACCTTCTTTCTTGGTCCAGACAGCACCAGAGTTGAAGCATTTTCATATTTTCCATTAGAATGGAAACTGGATGTCCACAATGGTGACCTCATCCCTCTTGGTATCCCCCTCTTACCCCAGCCTCCCAGGCACTGTCATTTTCATTTGCATGGCCTCAGGGGTCTTCAGCTATGGAGGGACCTGTTTCATAGCTGACACCAAGGCTCAAGCTCTAACCTCTCACACTTTCTCATATAACATCTCATCTGCTGGCGGAATACATTTGTTTGTGATTACTGGCCGCATACAATACCATTGAGCATGGCCTTATGGTATGGCCCAGCGCCATGAGAAAACACATTAGTAATTTTTTATGACCCTTGTGCAACCATTCAGGATTTCCCTAAAACAAAAAACATAAAGAGATTTTATTGTCTTGCACTATTAGAGTTCCCTTATGGCTGATGCATGTATATTAGAATCAACAGAACACAGGACTTCCCAGACATTTGGGGTTGAGAAGTTTCTGACTCTAACTAGTGAACACCCCTTGTTTATCTGCTCCAGGGGACAAAAAGCACAAGGAAATTACAAACAAAAGACATCAAGGTCTTGACTGTTTCTCTTGGTATATAAATTTATGCCTGGGCTTAAATGAGATACACTTAGTAAGCCACTTCTGAAAGTAACTGTGAAATGACAAAAATTGGAAGAGACTGGTGGATTCTCAGGGAGCCTCGCTGCTTCTTTTTGAAAAACAGTGTATTTCATGGACTTGCCATTAAACCGACAAGATCTGTCTCTTATATGGCATGGACTGACTCTCTCTCTCTTTCTCTCTCTCTCTCCCTCCCTCCCTCTATCTTTTACACACACACACAAGCACACACACACCATTCAATCAAAATGTCTTAAAAAAAAGAGTAGTGAACTTTCATTTACCCTTAAGAATAAATATACATAATTCCTATTAAAAAAAACCACTCCATTTGTGGCACTGTTATTGGGTTCAATGTCCACCCAGGAGTTTCTGATTAACTAGCATGAGAGAACTTGAGAGGTTCTAGCTCTCTGAGGAGCTACATTGGAACATTTTAACTACTTTTCTCTGAAGGACAAACTCATTCTCTGAATCTGGCAGCATTAGAGGCCACTCCACCAGCTGGGAGCTTGTTCCCAGGTGTCCAGGGGGTGAAGGTAAGTCAGCCAAGAGGATGAGAAGACAACATTTGCCACGAAGGCAGTGAATGAACCTTATTTTATAACAGGGTTTAATCAGAATTATTAGAAAAAGATAATGTTGCCTTTCGAATATAGAGTATTGGTCATTGGCATAATGGTACTAACTCTTTAAACTCAACATAAATGCGTGATGGCTACCTTTAAAAACTATTATCAGCCTTCAAAAATATGTATCCCGTTAAGTGACAAAGGCTGAGAACCTGGCTGAGCACTTTCGTATTAAGAGCTGTGAGGAAAACATGGTATACAAAGCAGAATAATAAAGTACAATGATGTTTGAGTTTCACATTGACTATGCTATGGTTAGAATAACAAATTTGCCAAGAGACAAACATATTTAACCTCCCTTAAAACACTAATACATTTGTGAGATACTCGGGAAAAGCTGTTCATGGCATCTCACTCCTTACAGAAAGGAAAAGATGAGTTCAGAATGGAAAAGATGGGTTTGCACTCCACTTTCTCACCTGTCACCCTCCCTGGGGCTGAGTGTTATCACTTGGTACTTGCAGCTCCCAGGGAGCACAGAATGGGCATTGATAGGCAATATCGAATGTCCCCTTAAAATCATGAGACTGATCTGTGTATTGCCTTCTTAATATTTGGACTCATCTATGTTGCCATTTCTACATTAGTTTTACTGGAGGTTATGTTCTGAATGCTATTCTGTAAGTATTGAAATGTATTTTTATCTAACCAACCAATCATTGGAAAGGAGCTCCAGCTCAGCCCCATCAGCATCTCTTAGGGAGAGTCTGCCATCAGAAGGAATGGGAGCTATCCCAGGAGCTAATCCCAGAGGTTAGGCTTCAGGCCACCCATAAACTTGCATGTCTTTTTCCTTGGAGAAAATATTTTTTCCCTTTTGATTCCTTGGGCCAGCGAACCACAGAGATAACTACCCCCCAAGGGGGCACCCAGAGACACAAATCAATCCCATTATGAAGGAGAGAGGGTTGCACATTTAGTACATGTGGCGAGGGTGGTCACATGGCAGACAGAGATGCAAAGTGTGGCAACTTAATCTTGACCATGTTGTAAGGAATAAAATGTGTCCAGTGCTTACTGGACTGGGTGATGCTTCTGAGAAGCATCGCCATGAACTTATGACTGGAAGCACATTTTATTCATGTTTGGCTCCTTGTAGCTCAGTTTTAGATCATGTAATCTGTGGAGAGCATCCCGTGATTGGCATGTTTTCCCAAGTTCAGTTATAGTTTATGAGAAGTAGAAGAAAAAAAACTGCTCTCAGCTATTACCTAAGATTCAAAGGACTTTGCTCAATTTGCAAATGCTTTTCAGTCGTTGTCTTGTGCTTGCTCCTCTCCACCCTGGTTTGGCTATTCTTAGACCAGGGATTAAATCACTGAAGTCCAGTCTTCTCGGGTTTCTCTTCCCTCCGGGAGAGCAGATTTAGAGTGTTCATAAGAAAATCAACGCATCCTAATCAGTTGGCCCTAAGAGACCCAGAGTGCTCCTCCCCCTTCCTTTTACAATCTTTCCAATAAAACTTCTTTACTTTTTTTATCCTTAGGTGGGGAGCCCTCTCAGAGAGTTCACACAGTGAGTGTGGTTTGTGCATTCAATATTAAGATCTAATCATGGCCTCTTGGGGCTGAAAAATGAAAACACTGGATAAGAGCCCACCTTCTGGCTTCATGCTTGTCAAGAACAGGATCTATTAGCCTTTTAAAGAAATACTGATAATAAAAAGCAGACTTAAGTGAGCTATGTGAATTGGCATCTAATCAATTATTTTCTGAGCTTTTTCCCCTTAAGTTACTCAGAGCCGAGTGAGCAAACAAGATTTTACTGTTCCAAGCCCTCTTGCCTTCCATAGCCCTTGGATAATACATGAGACCATGCATCCCCCATTCTCTTTTGAGATGTTTTATTATCATCATCTTTATAGAAAAGGTCCTATTCCCTTTAATTAAAGGATATACAAATTAGAAAATCCCCAAGCACCCAGAAGTGTGAGGCCAGAGCTTCCCTCCTTTGCCCACCTGCTGGGCCAGGACCTCAGTGCTGTGAGGACCAGGACAGCAACTGGTGCCGACCCAGGGCACCAAGAGCTCAGGCTGCTTTCTTTTTTCCCACATTAGTTCCTCATTGTATTTGACCTAGAAATTTTGGATGTGGACGACACCACATACTTGAAAAGATACTTTTTTCTCCTTGAACTTTTTGCCCTTTAGTTGATTTATTTCTCCTGGGCTAAAACTGGACTCATCCTGAACATCGGTCTTTAACATGGAAGACACTCCAGAGTTTGGCGGGTCTCCTCCTTACAAATTAGTTGCATCAAACGTTTGGTTTGCCTTTACTTCTCCCATCTGCCATCTTATCTGTGCTTCACCTTCTCCCGTACCCTCTCCATATTCAATCTGCACCCTTTGACCTTTACTCCATATATCATTAGAAGAAGAAATGTATCTATGATTTTCCCTTAGTGCAGGCCAATTCTTTATTTTAGCGTGGGTGTGCCTGTTTTTTTGAGGTGCACACCAGGCAGCTGAAGAGTGATGTCGATTTTGATCTGTCGTCTATAGTCCCCACCCAGGAGAGGTTTTGAAGCACCCGCTCCCTGAGGTCATCTTTGTTAGCTCTCTAGAGGAGCACAACGAGGGCAAAAGAAATCAAGAAACACAAATAAAAGGCAACCAGAAGGTAAATGATATTTTAAAAAGATTTCTGTTTTTCTATTAAAGAAAAAAAAAGCTGCTTTCCAAACTTGGGTTTGAGATAGGTGCAATTAGTGACTTTTGCTGGTCTTTGCCACAAAATGCTTCTCTTGAGAAGAAAAATAGGGGATCATTTAAAACACCCAGTTACTCTTATTAAGTTCAGATTCTCTTAAGATTAGATTGAAAAAATCTATTTCTACATGTAGCATGCATTCCAGAATAAGCTTAAATGCACAAGTTTCCAGGCCTGATCTGAAATCCTGTTGGGTAATTCCAGCCAGGCCTTGACCCCGGGGTTGTGAGGGCCAGGAGTGGTATTACCAGTTATTGTCTATTTTGTTAGAAACTGGAGTTGAACTTGGGAGCATGATTAATGTGAGCTCAATTTTCCCCTCCCTCCAGCCAACCATTGAAATCAGAAAGGCTTCTCACAGGGTAAACACGCCTGTTGGTTTGTTCCCAGGAATTCTCCTATACTTTCTCTTGTAATATATTAATTTGCCCCTTTCATTACTTTCCCCTTGGCCCACTGTCACATTTCCTCTTCACTCTTTACCTATTTGAACCTAAATTTGAAGCCATGGATTCTCCTGGGAGTCTAGTCACATATGTCAAAGCTCAGTCAAGGTGCCCCTGGGCTGGAATGGTATCCGCCACCCCTGTCTTAATTCTCTGTTCCCAGGATCTTAGTTGTCTCTTTATGTTGTTTAATCATTATTCACATAGAAGAAAGCAATTTTTAATATTTTTAATAAATAATTCAGGAATTTGAGTAAATATCCATATTTTTAAAGAACTCAGGCCAGGGTTTCCGCCTTCCCCAATCCTCCTCCATATCAACCAACATTTATAGAGAAAAAATTCTATGAGGCAGCTGCTCTGCTGTGCCCTGGCTTGCACTATTTTATTTAATCCTCACTACTAGCCTTTAGCATGGTACTATGCACATGGTAGGTTCTTAATGAAATTGCTCTGGTTAAATGGATAATCTTATGGAACAGAGTTATTTGTCTAACTTTAGAGCTGAGGAAACTGAGGCCAAAAGTAGTTTAAGTGACTTGACTAAACCAAAATACTGTGGTTTAATTGAATTTGCCCTTTGTCCAGTCCATCCCTGTTGTTGTCTTTGTCATATACATGTTCAATAGTTAAAGTCACCACCCAGCTGGTACCACAAATGGGACTGCTTAACTCTGTCTCATTCCTTCGGAGAGGCATGGTGCTATTTATGGAGAGAATGTGGGTGACTGACCAGCGGGGTGTTTGGCCTCTTGGCCTTTGGAATTCTGTCTACAGCATTCACTCCAGAAAACCTCACACAGATTTGTGTTTGCAGAAAGGGATCCAAAGACTTAATTATTTTTGAGGAGCTCTACTATTTGTCCTTTGCTAACCAAGTCATCCTTCAGACAGAAAAAAAAATGCCGTATATGACCCAGCCAAGGTTGCTGCTCAATGGGGTTGACAATAGGCCAGAAACTCAAAGCCCTGCCCTCAGGCCTGAGCATGTCCAGAGAGTGAGCTGACGGGAGGCATTTCTCTGTGTGCACCCTGCAGAGGTTCAAGCCTGGAAGAGTTACCAGAAGCAATGCTCACTGATTCTTGTTAGCAGGTGGTTGCACTGAGCTAAATGAGAAAAAGGCAGCCTGCCTCTTCTGACAGAAGTAAGCAAAGCAGAATCCAATAGGCATCACCGTGGCCTAGATGTTTTCATGAACTTCAACATTTCAAAATGGGTGTTTCTATCACTATCAGTGGCAGCCGTCATATCTGTCTTTCCAGGGAGGTGTATGTAGAAGTGCCATTAAGTAAAAACTTTGGAATTTCAACATTTGATCTTTCTGCTTTCTCAACAATTGTTTTTACAGATATGTTCACGCAACTCAGATTCTTGCTCAAAACCCCCAAAGCACTTGAGAGTAAAATTACAAAGGGGTGAAGTAGTGGTTCCACCTCGTTCTGCAGCAGTGTGTTCTTGTGGGGAGCGGTGGGGCAGAGTCTTTTGAGTGTCCAGAAGAAGGGCACAGACAGAGCTGCTTGGTTGTTGAGTTCATCAGAGCTGTTAGCCATGTTGGTTCTGAAAGGAGAGAGTAACTCAGAGTCCTGGGGTGGGAGGGGGGGGCGGTGCATCATTCAATCCACAAATATTAATTTATCTTTGCGGCATGCAGAGAAGTATGCTAGGTAGAGAAGGACTTGCAAGCAGGCTATCTCCAGCTCTCCAGATCAGTCAACACCTATCAAGGAATCTCTGCTTCAGAAAGCACTCCAGTTACAAAAGTGAATGTCAGCATTCTCTAGTCAATCCAAACATATTTTTTTGTCCTTACATATCAGCAAAACTACAGTTAAAGTGACAATGATCACCTGAGCTGATAAATCCTCTTATGAAATTAACACCAATTTTATCCTTTCTTACATGTAGACATTCTCAATGTGTTCTCCTTAAAAAAAAAAAAAATCAGTTTATTTTATAGACCACACACAGCTACCCATTTGTAGAAGTTGGCTAGATCAAATAGGAGAATGCATTTGAAGAGCTTCTTATGTGTTTGTCCTCAGTAAAATGATAGCTGTTATTAGCACCCTTGTCACATCATCATCATTGTCATCATCATTGCATTTATTTGCTTGCCTTTGTTTTGACTAGAAGTTAAATCAGTGGGAGCTAAGAGATCTGGAGTTAAAAAGCTCCTCTTTGTGCCTTGACATATACTTTTCGAGATGTAAAGTTTAATTTGCCTCTTTTTTTAAACTGAAGGGCTGTGGATGAGCAGCAGTGGACATCCCATTTTAATGAGATTATCCTGCATTTTAATATATTTGTCAAGGAACCTGAACAATCCACTCAAAGAGCCTATTACTTCATGCTCTGTGTCTTTACACCAAATCTTGGAAGTGGGGAGAAGAAGGGGACCAGCATTTATTGAATATGTGCTATGTTCTAGGCATTTCACGTATAGTTTAAACTAAATTGTTTCCTTCCTGAAATTTATGTTGAAATCCTAGCCTCTAGTAACTCAGAATGTGACTGCACTTTTGGAGATATGGTCTATAAAAATATAATTAATGTTAAAATGAGATCATTAGGGTGATCCTAATTTAATCTGACTGTTCTCTTTATAAGAATAAATTGGAAAAGAGATACACATAAAGGAAGACCATGTGAAGACTCAGGGAGAAGGCAGCCCTGTATATGCCAAGGAGAGAAGCCTCAGAACAAACCATCTCTGCTGATAACCTTAATTTAGGATTTCTAGCTTTTTAATTGTGAGAAAATACATTTTTGTTGTTTAAGCCACCTAGTCTGTGGTATTTGTTATGGCAGCTCTAGCAATCTAATACAACATATGTTGTTTCATTGACTCCTCTGTACAAACCAATGTGTCATTATCACCAATTTTTAGATAAGGAAATTGATTATTTGAGATATAAGTAATTTGTCTGTGGTCTCTCACAGGTGGTCAAGTAGCATGGCCAGGCTTCAAACCTAGTTCTTCTGAAGGATACCTGACATATGGTAATATTTTAATAAATATTAACACATTATTTATTGTTACTATTGGATTCAATAAGATAATATTAAATTCAAGTAAGCATACCACCAAGAGATGAATTTTATGTCGATTATAGACTTCACATAAAGCAAGTTGGCTTGCTTGTAGGAAAAGCAGGAGCCCAAGTTCCACAAATATTGTTTGAACTCAGCATAAAGTTGACCTTAGCTTATTGTAAGCCATGGATTGTTATAGACGCCTCCAAGAAATGAAGTTTTATATGTCAAATGTACATTGATTTATAGGCAGAATAAAAGGTATTTTGGTGGAAATGTGTTTGGTAAGGTGTTAGGATACATCAACACCCACTCTAAAACCAAAAGTGTTTTTCCAAATAAGTTCTTAAAAGTCTTTGCCCTAGTTAGTCAAAGATAGCCCTAATAACATGGCCAAAGGTTAAAGTTTATGTTCATAATTATTTTAAAGCAAGATATTACTCTCTGGCTTCTCAATCACATTTTTATTCCTTTTGTACATCTCATCAAAGCATTTCGATCAGAACAAGTCATTGAAAACAGAAGCCAAAATAAATAGTTGTTTAAATTACTACAGTGAAGGGACCACAATTTTAGTCAAGCTCAAGTTATGGGGACTTTTAATGATTCTATGAAGTTCTAGTATTTATGGAATTGGCTTGTGCGTTGATTTTTTTCCTTTCTGATTTATTTCTGATTTTTAAGAAATTCTTTGAATTTCTTAGTCTATCTTGTCGAACTTTTGCTGATGGCCTCTCAAAGGTTTCCGCTGGTTGATAATCTGATTTTCCTTGGTACTCATTAATTCTTGTTGCTTAACCCAAAGCCGACAACCTCTGCCCAGCAGCCTGGCCAACTTGCCCATGTTTGCTACATGAGAACCAGAGGTGTCTGCCAGCTCCACTGCTTCCATCCCTGCTTCCAGAATGGCCCAGGGGAGGCTGCAGACAAATGGAAATAAAGCTAAGGTACCTATCCTCCCACAAATGTAATCTTTTCTTATGTTCTTCTGGGCTGGTCAGGGGACATCATGGCACAGTTAAGGGCACAAATTTGGAGACAGACGAAGTCAGTTCAAATCTCAACTGCCACCTACAAATCAAAAGACTCGGCATATTACTTAATCAACCTGGGTCTCAGTTTCACCATTTGTTAAGTGGAGATAACTACCTTGAGGTTTGTTGAAAAGATTAAATGAAATAACATAGGTAAAATATCTAAAAAAGTATCTGGTACATGCTTAATAAATGAAGATCATAAATAGAAGTTTGATGACTTCACCTTCCAGTGCTTTCTGTGTGGTTGAGATTCCATTTTCAACACAACAAAGCCTGCTGTATTTCTCCAGAGGAGAAATGGTGCCTGATGTGCAACTGGGACTTAAGCTCTCATAAGACCCAAGAGTCCCCACAGAGGGCATTCTCCATGTGTTTCAAACTTGGTGTATCATCCACCAAGCATGCTCCCTCTGGAAAAGCAGGAGACCGCCCAAGGTTTGGATAAGTTCAGGGAAGCATCTGAACTTTTTGGGAGCTGTCCCATCAAAACTGGAGTTGTCTGGGTTTTGACCGCTGGGGCCAATATTTTTTTCTGTCTGGGCTTTCAAAAAAGATCAGAACATTGGGTTAGTATTCCCAGCTCTCTCTGTCATTAGAAACTCTTAAGCATGAAGATTCCACTCCTTTCAACCAGAATTTTGTGGGTAAAAGAGATGAGAAATGTGAGAAATTGAATGAGGATATTGGCACTCATTGGGGGAAATAAGGGACTAAAAGGAGAAAAATAAAAGCTATCTTCATCAGCTGGCCTAAGGCAGAGGAGTTTTAATGATATATGATTATTTCCAGAACTCAGTTTTGAATCTCCCACATTACATAAATTAGAGTTAGAAAGATTGGAGTTTGAATTCTATTTCCAACATTTGTCAGATAGATAATTTTTTATGACCTCCCTAAGCCTCAATTTTCTCATTGGTAAAATGTAATTATTAATAATTATTCTGTAGGCTTGTTCATTAGCTCATTCATTCATTAATTCATTTGATAATATTTGTAAAACACTTGGTCTGGCACATAAATAGTAGCTTCCAAAAAGTTTCTGCAGAATCCTCATAATTCCATGTACCTGAATTTCAAGGAAAATTCCACATTCGACCTTACCTTTTTCATTTTGCTCAAGAATGCGTTTTTATCTTTATTAAAATGCACTTGACCCTTTAAAGCCCTCAGAGAAAATTTTTAAATAGAAGACTATATAGTCTTCTAAAATCAAACCAATATTATCGAAACTCACTAAAACATCTATTATGTTTCTCAAGACACTTGAATTAACACTCATAAAAGAAACGCAACTGGACTACATCTGAATGCATATGAAGTGTCACTATGTCATCAAATGGGATGACACTCAGGAGAGAACCATGCTCAGTGACCAAGAGCACAGGGCCCCAGCATGCTCACCCTTGCCCCCATCTCCACAAAGAGCTCCAGCGACACTACATAAACTCTGGCCATGAAGATGGGCAGAGTGTATGCAACCATTTTGCCTTCATAAAGTTTATGACTTTGCAAAGTTTTTAGTACTTCCCCCAAATGGTATCATTTGCCTCACAAACTAAATAACTCTTTTTTTAGTCATGTCCTTCTGTTTTTCCTCCATTTTGATTTTGAGTGCCCCTTTCTTCTAGAATCCTGAGTACTCGTCTGATTTATTCATGACTGAATCTTGCACTACTCTGAAGAAAACTATGATTCGAGTAAATACCACACATTGCTTTCATTAATATGTCACATTAAATTTAAAATCTCAAGTCCAAATCAAAAGTTGGATCTCTTCACATTGTTCATACTTTAGGAAAGTCTGAGGGCTGGGAATAATTTTTCTCATGGGCCACACACACACACACACACACACACACACACACACACATACACACTGAAATTCTAATGGTTTCCAACAACTTTCTTGTTTTGTTTTGTTGTTTTGCCTCCTCGTCACCATGTACGTAGCACACTCCCATCAGTGGCATTTCTCATCAAGGGCAGTGATTCTGGGTGGGTGGCACTATGTGTGTGTAATTTCAAAAGTACCTCCTCCTCAGTATTGGGAATTTCATTTTCAATTGCATCAAGAGAACGGGATTCTTTCTGCCTGCTCTGATGGCTTTACTGAGAAAGGCTTGGCCAGAATCATCAAGCTTTGAGGTCAACAAAATCAGCACCTTACTCTGTTTTGGAGATAAAGGATCCTATCTTTCTTGAGGGCTTGCCCAAATAGTTACTCTTGGCAACCCTGTACCACTCACAAACTTTCTGCTGTCATCATGAGCCCACCATAGTGACCTGTTGCTAGGTCAGTGATGTACCGTGATGGTCCTGGGAGACATTCCCAGCCCCTCCTTCCTGTACAGGAACAAAGAGAAGGATCACTAGACTAAAGTTTGGGTTTTCCTCATGAAAACATAACTACTTGCTAAGACGTTTTATAGCAGACCTAGAATAACAACAAGCAAACAAAATAAAACAAAGCGAATAGCAACTGTTCTCCTTATATTCATGCCATCAAGAGTTCAAATTCTCCAACAGCAAAATAAGTCAGGGAGGCTTATAGGAAAGACAAAACAAAGCAAATCTCCTCAGGAACAATTCAGAAAATGTCTCCCTTTCTAAAGCAGAGTGAGCTGTCAGCTATGAGAATGCAAGAAATGAAGACAGCATCATGGCCCCTCTCCTATCCTTCTTATTGTCTCCATCAGAAGAACAAAACTGACATTAAAAATATATATATATTGTTATCATTTGCTAGGAAAGAGAGGAAAAAAACAAGATTAAAAAAAAAAGAAGGAAAGAGAGTAATTGATACAACATTCAGGACCCTAAATAGAAACCTAATTTTCTGGGAGGAAAAGACTCTTCCTAGCCCCAAATGTGAGATACAAAACCTTCGAACTGCCAAGTTTGGGATTGGCAGCAGCTTCTCAGAACCTGCATTTTGAGGATCCATGAAGTTTTCCTTTCAATAGACTTGACTAAGCTAATTATGCTTTTTTTTCTTCATAAGTTAGAAGACTGCCTATGTTGACCTGCTCTCCCCTGTTCTGAGCACTACCAGCTTCTAGGTGTTTCCTCTCAGGCTGGAGGTGCAGGTACAATAGCACACAAGAGAGAATATGAATAACTGTAGCCAATGCTATGCCACTTTCTATAAACATATGCCATTAATAGAATGGTAAAAGACTAGTCATGTCAAATATTGATATTTTTTAGCCTTCAGAGGTATTTAAAGTTGCCACTGACATTAAATAACCCAGTTTTTCATTACAGCAAAATTCCATTTTTATGGAATGGATTTGGAACTAAGGTTATTTGGTTCTTTAGCAGAAACTGGTGATTATGCCTAAGAAAATACTACAAGGTCTGGGGAAAAGTTCGAGGATGCTCTAACTGCCACCATGGAACCAGTCTCTTTAGTCAGAGAGAAAGAAAATCTGCCTGTCACAGAATAATAGAAGAAGAAGACAGGCAAAGTATGAGCAAAGTTGGAGAAGGCAATTTGAGAAAGGTTCTTAGCAAGCAACTTCTCCAAATGTTAGATTCACATTTAGGGAAAGAATACTACTAATTTGGCAATATTGCTAATCAGAAACTTGACTACTGTTCAGTGGAAAGCTGTGTTGCCTAAAGAAGAGTTAAGTCGCTGCAGGTGATAGCGTTCATAAGAGTTGTCCCCCATGGCAGAGGTGGGCCAATCTGAAACAGGTGGATGGAAAATGCCTCATGCGAAAACAGGGTTCTGTTCAATGTGGTATTAATATATCATATTTCTCCAAGAGCAGGCTGTGTCTTGCAGACTTCATCTAACTAATTCTCACAGCATCCCTAAAAAGCAGAACGTGAATGAGAAACTGTTTTGTTCATAAGTGTCTGGCAAAGTTCATGAACTCCTAACAGGACCATGTGAATTTCCCTGAAAAACAAAACAAAACACAACAAAAAAAAACTATACCAAAAAGGTAGGGACATTTTAAGGAAATTTTGGCAGACATTAGAAAAAGGTGGGGTAATCAACAACAATGTGAAATTCAAGTTCGAAGAAAAAAGTTTAGGAAGAGCTAACAGAGAACTCTATTGTGTGTGGCCGAAATCTTGGATCCTTTGATGATGAGAGAAAGAATGGGCAACTCGCTCTACGTGATAACTCTTATACACATAACAGTTACAGTCTCTTGAGATTTGGTTGAATCTGTAGTCTTATTTTTAATGTAAACATCCTACTATTTACTAATAACAACAGCTACCACATATTGAGTGCTTACAAATTACCAGTCAGCATTATTGCATGTAGTTCTGTCAAAGGCTCAGTGGTATCTGCATTCTTGTTATTCTCATTTAACTATGAGGAGCTGGGTGCTGAATGACTTCCTGAAGTCACAGGGGTGGTAAAAGTCAGGTCCACTTCTATTTCCTGGCAGAGCCTCTGCTCACACCCTCTCCTGGCAGGTGAAGTGTAGCTAAAGGGAAAGATATGAGTGGTCATATTTATACAGGCTGAAAGAAAGACGAAAAACTTAGATCCACAGTTTAGATTCTAAATCTGCAACTCAAACACAGGCACTGATGGGAACAAAGGAATGAGATAAAAAGAGAAAAAAATCGTGTTCAGTAATAATACCAACAATACAGTCTAACCCATTTCCTCCCTTCAATCAAAGGCTATGTGTGCAGTAACAGGAGTTGTAATGGGCCACGTCACTAATGGAGGTCCGGCACACTCCTTTCTAGGTGGTGTCTTCTGATGTCACCCCTCCAGGCATCCTCGGCACTAACCTGGTCACCAGCATGGTCTTGATGGCTGTCTCCTCAGCCACAGAGCTGACTGAGTGGAAGAAGGTTCTTCTCCCACTAGTGATAGAACTTTTTACAGACTCACCCTGTTTGTTTCTCACCGAGCTCCATGTTACCACTCCATTGACACATGAGTTATTAGTCTTCCTCTTCCCAGGGTCTCGACCCAGGCTGCTGAAAGGGCTGAGTTAGAAGACAACTAGAGGGCATATCCCTAATGTGTCATTCACAAGCATCCCTTCTAATGATGTCTCAATTTGGGTTTCTCTCATCAGAATGAGTTCCTCTCCTGAGGGTGGCTCTGCCAGGAGCTTGCAGGGTGGCCTCACCCCAGAGTGTAGGTTCTGCTATGGGGCAATGACTCTGAAGCTCTCTTCACTATGTTTCTGTGTATGCTCTTTAGGTCTTTATAAAAATAGAACCTCCAGCAGCCTTAATTTCAGGTGTAAATTTCTACACTTATATTTGCTAGTTGTGAGATTTGAGACAAGTCATTTAAAAACAAATAGACAAACAACTTTCAAAGTCTTAGTTCCCTTATCTGTTATATGGGGACACAGGCAGCTAACTGAAAAGCAACTTGTGAAAACTATTTTTTTTTTTTGCTAGCATTCCACTTGTAGGACAAAGAGATTAATAATGAGAAGTCAAACTCAATGTGAGGGTTTCTTTTATAAGCCAATGTTTCCAAGTCACCTGTTCCATCTCTGCCAAGATTTAGCCTGCTCTTGTATGCTTCCTAGAGTGATGTCTCTAGTTCTATAGTCCTTACAACTATGGAGTGTTTTCAGTTAATGCAAATGCTTCCACAGAGGATTTTTGTAATGTGCACATAATCTTGAGAAGCAGGTAGATTTGCTTTTTATCTCCACTTTACAGAGAAAGAAACTGAGACTTGAAATTTTTGTTGTATTATTATTATTTTTTTAATGACTTGCCTAGAATCTCAGAGTTCCTAAGTAAAGCCAGTCCTCAAGCCCACGTCTTCTGGCTGTAATCCTCAGTGCTTGTCCCACGGCCCACAGCACTGAGGTCAGTGATGACCCAAATGATGATCTAAATGGTGACTCCGAGGCTGAATGTGATTCCAAATCTTCAAAGAAAGATTCTATTTGAACATTCTATTGCACCAACAGAGTGGGCTTGAAAACTGTAGAAAGATTTTTTCCTTCAAAAATAGCTGATAAAACAACACTGGTTACAGTACATTCCATTTCCTAAACATTCCCAATGTAAGTCTATGCCCCAGCCATCAACATGGTGTGGGGTGGGGAGCAACCATATATAGATTCATCATTTGGAGGAAAGAATGTAAAAGCTGCCACAGAAACTTAAAACAGCACATAGCAGGAAATGAGAAAAAACATCATATAACCCTGTTTCTGTCTCCAAGGAGCAAACCTAAAAACAGACGCCTATGGCTTTAAGAGAAATAGTCGTACTGGGAGAATGTTACAGGTGCTAAGGAAGAGAATGTTTTTCATGCCTTGATTCAGGGGATTCCCAAAGGCCTGGGTCTGCGTCCAACAGCCCACAGCCTTCAACGTGTGTGTTATCTGGTATGTGTATTTATTATTGGGTATAAATGACATGAGGAGGAAAACACGTCCCTTCCAGGGGCTTTGCTCTTTGTGACGACTCCATGATGACTCTGTGATGACCTAAGGATTCAAGGTCATTGCAAAGAGCCTTCCTCTACTCTCTTTCTTCCTCAATTCCCCCTTCTTCCTCTCTGGCACCTCCAGTTATTTCTAACTATTTTTCTGTTTTCCCTGCTTCTGAAGAAAGGACTGGACCAGGGTGCACCGGGTAAGACAAGGCCTCATCACTGTGTACTTTCTTTTCCATTAGAAGCAAGAAATGGATCATGAGCTAGACGTGGTCCAACCCCTCTTTGGTCCAGCTAACTTTAGTGATATGAAGTGAGTCCAAATGGTGAGCAAGCCAATTCAGTTCCTTGAAGGAGCTTTAGTTCATTTCACCTGGACTTTTCAATTTTGCCCAACTTTCTTGGAGACATTGGCCTATTACCTGGAGTGCTCCACCTGAGAACCAGGGACACTGGAGTTCATCTTACCTTGTTATTCTTAGTGTGGATCAGCCCCCTGGGCTTGTTTTCCTTAGTCAAATAAGAGTATTGATTACTAACTGTACTCTTATTACTAACTGTGTACTCTTAAAGATCAGCAAGCATATCTTAAGCAGATCCAATTTCCTCTGTCCATTTCCCATCTTCCTGGATTTCTTGTGGTAGTGACCCTGTTGGGAGGGTCCCATCCTGATTCTACTCCTTCTTCTCCATATAACACTTTCATCTCCTTGGTGGTTCCTCTTATTTTTCTCTGACCACGGATGTGACTGTATATTTTACTTTTGGTTCTCTTATCCTTCTCTGCACATAATCCTTTAGTAAATTCACTGACCACTACTTTAAATGTCACCTCTATGTGAATGACTGTCGAATTTGTATCTCAAGCTCCACAAGGGTCTTTGTAGTATCCATATCCAGGTCAGTAGTGTGGCATTTGAAAGTGTGAGAGCTAGAAAAAGATTAGAGGTGATTCCAGAATCACAGTTTTATAGATGAATTAGCAGAATACTACAGACATGCCTGAGGTCATATTATTTAATTGTGATGGAGATTTTAGCAATTTGCTGTAATACACCTTCCCTTCCTTTTCTTGCATCACTTCGTGTCTTTGCATCATCCAAACTAGAGGACATAAGCTGCTCCTTCCTCCTGATCCCATGCGCACAGTTTTTCACATTATTTCCTTCCTAAAATGCAAACTCCTCCTTCTCTAACCTCTATCGATCAAAACCCTCCCCTAATTCAGCATTATGAAATATTGGTGTTTCTCTCTCATTTCCTAAAAAAAGTAAAGGACAAGCCCGGTTGATCACAGGGGTGCCAGGATGGCCAGGAGAGTGGGACCCTAATGGGTCAGTATCCTCAGGGAATTCAGTGAGACCTGCCCATAGACTTAAGGGGAAAAAAGGAAATCAATTGTCCTGTCTTTGTTCTTTCACTATCTACCTGTCCATCGCCAATATTTAGTAAATTCCAAATACCTTTAAATGACCACATGTCATAAAGTTCAGTGCTATGTGCAAACAAATTCAATGAAAGCTTTTAAACCATTAAAAACAAACAAACACACACACAAACAAACATAAACTTACCTCAAAAGAATTCCAAAATACCTGTTGGTAATTTAAAAGGCATAGCAAAGATTTTGACTCTATTAAAGTTCCTTAGACAATGACTTATATTAAATATTATTGAAAAATTTTGGTTTAGAGGACAATTATTTTTATCAACAACATGAATCATATACTATCTCCTACAATTTATCTATTTGCGTCCCACTTTCTACCATACCCATTTATACAGTTAGAATAATACAGAGTTTCCCAATTCTCTTTTGTTCTGGTCAAATGTTAAACGTATCAGAAATATTTTTATATTTTTTCTAATCTTACATTATTCCTATTATTAAAATATATTAAAGAAAGAAAAATGGGAAATGAGGGTTAGTGCTGATAAATAGCAATGCATGGATACTAATAAATGCCCCACAAATGAATTTCTCTTTTTAATTTATTATTAATCATTGGTGTTATTGGACAAAGATGCTAGTGGCACACTCTATTTTTAGACCTCTTAAAACTAAATTTTTCCTTAGTCTACTGAGCTGCTTTGTCAGCTGTCCAGGAAAATCTATATTTAGTGGGAATTTAAATACTTGCATTTACTTTTTACACCATGTCTTATAAAATTATCTCGATATTAGTAAAATTACAAAGTCCCCATACTCACTCCACTGATGTGATGTTGAGCCTAAGAAGCTGTACTGAAAGAGAGTAGAAAGAATAAAGTCACACTCTGAGCTTGATACTAAGGCAAATCAGTTACTACTCCTGGTGTGGATGGGAGTAGTGGGGCAATGGGGGTGGGGGGGAACACCCAGACCATTATTCTGTGTTCCATGACAACCTGTTATCCCTGGATGCCTCTAGCCATACACCTAGCTGAGACCCGTTAAGAGTCCAGACTTACTCTCACTACTAGTGAAACAATCACATAATTATATGGCACTGAGTCTCCATCAGTAACCACATTTTTGCAAGCAGATAGTAGCGTATTATCACAGTTTAAAGAAGGCATTAGTGTCTACAGCCATGTCACCCTGAACAAGCCCAATCCTGTCTGATCTCAGAAGCTAAGCAGGGTTGGGCCTGGTTAGTACTTGGATGGGCGACCACCTAGGAAGATCAGGTGCTGTAGGGGTAAAAAAATAAAAAATAAGGGATTATAAACTGACAAGTTCCTTGCAATCTGTGAGGTTAACCAAGGGTTGTCTTGTCTAAAAAATAATTAATTAATTAGTTAATTAATTAATTAATTAACGGCATTAGCAAACTGGGAATACTGAGTTTCATTCTTTTCTTGAAAATAAAAGCAGTTTTGTATCCAAACTACAGAGAGAAGCCCTTCCCCACACTCTAGTTTATGAATCATCAACCTTTCAAAAGTGTAGAGTCCAGTGTCTGATCCCTCTTTTAAATGAGATAATTTGTGGGAAGTACCTGGTCACTAGCATATCACTGAGACTCAGAAAATGGCAACACTTATTCCTATTATTAACCCCAGGGGTTCTATTAATCCCTCTGAGGTCCTGAGGATGAATGTCATTTGAGATTTCATGCCACTGGAAATTGACTGACCTATCTTCCTTTGCATCTTGTACTTCTTTCTCCTTGTACTTGTCATAATTTTAAGACCACCTATCTCTGAAGCTTGCGAAATCCCAATTTCTGCACAGTCAGGAAATCATAACTTAGACTTATTCCTTTAAAGTCTGCCTCTTTTGCTAAACTCCATGCTCTGTTAAGGGTTGGAACTCTATTGGCTTTGTCACTCCATTGATTCCCTAGGGCCTATAATAGTTCTGGCACATGGTAAGCACTCAGCATTAGTACTTTTTGCCATGGATCTTGATCCAGGCCATGTCTTCTCAGTCCTCTGATTTCTGCTATAAATACAGCTCTTCTCATGGATTTGATACTACTTGACTCATTTTCCTTTGGGTCACGTAAGGCACTTCACTATGGGACAGTGATTTGGCTAAGGCTGAGCTTCCCTCTCACACAGTACCTCATGGGAGACACTGGAAGGCCTTCTCTTTTGTGTGCTCAAAACATATCCTTTGCACACAGGAACAGTCAAGTTATTTAGGTAGTCAAAGAACTCTCTGGAATGAGGAAGTTCTGTAAACAATCACCTCATCTCACAGGGTTCAGTAAACATCCTGCAAACATTAACAGCTACTAGTTAAATGTCATCAAATGTACTATATAGTCTGGGATTATTTTCACTTTTTTTTAAGTAATGGAGAGTTTCTAGAATCATTTTAATTGACTCTTTAATTTTTTATCTGTACCTAAACACATACAAAAGAAACCCAACAGTTTCTTTATGAAACTTTTGTTGGCAAATAACATTGGGTCTTTTTGATTGTACAGTGCACACCACTGTTGATCATGCTGACTTTCACTCCTAATAGAGTAGCAAGGGATAAGTAAGACTGGCTCTGAAGCTTGGGAAATCCCCACTTTCAGGACAGATAGGAAACCACAGCCTGGGCTTTGATTGAACTAAAACTTTAATCGCACCTTCCTGGTCCCCTCCCTCACCTTCCACTCCCCCATATTCAAACACACCAACCTCCACTTGGGCATGACAGGAGGAAAGCTTCAGTAACAGCGGGAAGCTATTTTCCCAGTAATCATTTGGAAATCACAGAATTTGGAAGTGGGAAATGATCTAGAGTTCTATTATTTCATCCAATTCCTTCATTTCACAGGGAAAGAAAACAGAGCCCAGAGTGGCTAAATGATGAGGCGAAATTAAGAACAGAATCCTAAAAAATGAGTTAAAATTCTCCAGACAAAGCTCGCAAGAGGAAGTCTGGATTTCACTGTACACCTTTACGCTCATGTGGAGCAGAATCTACAGTAAGAAAAAGTTTAAAATTTTTTTGGATACTTAGATTTGAAAGCTTCTCAACTTCTGAGGCATATTTTAAAAGTAGAGTTAAGAGAGAGAAAGGGATGATAGGTACTTAATTTAGGTATAGGATGTTGCTTCCTACTTGTACCAGAAATCCTCTTGATTTTATTCAGTTAAATAAAAACCAAATTACCCTCATGAGTGATTTTTATAAAGGGATGAACGACTTAATTAACTTGTTTTTCTTGGATTTTTATAGTAGCCTGAAGAGATCTCTACTGATTCCTGTGTTTTGACAAAGATCAAACCTTGTCATAGATCGAAGAGAAGATAACAAGAACCTGAACATGTCAAGGGTAATTGAAGAACTGCTTCCAAGCTGGACTCCTGACTCTATAGTCTAAAACATTAAGGACACAGATAACCATAGTCTGAAGGGCCTGAGCCTTGAGACTATGGATGAGGATCTCCATAGAGAAAGAGATCCTCATCCATGCCCCTGAGTATATAATCATTATGGTAATGATTAGGAATCAACCAATTGCCATGCCTCTTACAAATGTGTCCTTCAAAAAGGAGCTCTCCTGCCTGCCAAAGTCTACTACTTCCTGAAATCTTAGGCTTAGTTCAAAATCAACACTCTCGTTTCCTATTGACGTTAACTTCAACCACACCAAAGCTATCAATGCCAAAGTTGTTAATTTTGCTAATGCTAACTTAAGCCATATACTTTCATTAAACCAATATTGATTACAAATAATATTTCATCTAATGTTGTGTGGGTTTGGGTTGTATTTGAAGCAGGAGACCTTAGTTAGAATTGTGTACCCTTCAGAGATTGGGCAAAATGGAGTAGATGATAGAGGCTTTGTTCACCTGCTCTTGAGACCACATCAAAGTTGTGATGGAAACATGGAGCAAACAGTAAGCAGAGTCACCTGGGGTCAAAATGAACAGAAGCTCTACAACTAGAGAAAGAAATAAGAAATCACCCTGCA
>NW_011888836.1:5432957-5436924 GCF_000151845.1 Pteropus vampyrus
TTAACTTCAACCACACCAAAGCTATCAATGCCAAAGTTGTTAATTTTGCTAATGCTAACTTAAGCCATATACTTTCATTAAACCAATATTGATTACAAATAATGTTTCATCTAATGTTGTGTGGGTTTGGGTTGTATTTGAAGCAGGAGACCTTAGTTAGAATTGTGTACCCTTCAGAGATTGGGCAAAATGGAGTAGATGATAGAGGCTTTGTTCACCTGCTCTTGAGACCACATCAAAGTTGTGATGGAAACATGGAGCAAACAGTAAGCAGAGTCACCTGGGGTCAAAATGAACAGAAGCTCTACAACTAGAGAAAGAAATAAGAAATCACCCTGCAAGGGGAGGAGGTAGGACAGGCGAGGAACAAGGCTGCCCAGTCTCAAATGGCTGAGTGGGACAGAGGCTACGGCAGCTGCAGATACCTCATAAAAGGGCCATGTCCACAACTGGACTTTCACGGTGATGGACTCAATTGCTATGAGCACCAGCACCCAGTAGGCTCCTTGGAATGGTACCAGGGACTTATGGGGAGACACTGAGTTGTTGGAGCCAGGGCCTAAGGTAAGGCTTTCTCCCAGACAGAAGTGCTGGCGGTGTCCATTTTTCCTCTGTTGAGCCCTTTCTGCTCCCAGGTGCAGACATAGCATCGCCATATCTGAGACATCATCAAACTAGACAACAGAGGTTGCTCAGCCCAGAGGATTCCCTGAAACTCTGCTTCCCCAACTCGCAGCCTTACCCAAGCCACATTCAGCTGTGTCCTTGACAAGTCCTGTGCAACTTGCTGAGCAGCTCCATGACTCACACTGGTGGCAGTTGACCTTGATTTCTGGCATGACTTCTTATGGCAACTATAAGCACAGTATCTGTGGATTCCTTGCTGAATCTTAACATGTGACCCCAGAAGGGCACGGGCTGGGGCTAAACTTGGCCTGCAGCTGAACCTCTCTCAGGACTGTGCCACTGAACACCTACTACACAAAGCCATGCTAATAAAGCCAGGAGATTTAGGAGCTTCGCTTAGTACATAGGCACAGAAAGGCAGCCAAAATGGGAAGACAAAGAAGCAGAAACCATATGAGAGAAAAGAACAGAGATCCAGGAATAATGGAGTTAAAGAATCTAACAGAGATGCAGAGTTCAAAACACTGGTTAGAAAGATGTTCAAGGAACTTAAGGTAAGTGTAGATGAACTCAGAGAGAACTTTAACAAAGAGATAAAAAACATAAAAATGGAAATTATAAAAGGGAACCAGTCAGAAATAATGACCATGTTATTTTAAATGAACAGTAATTAGAGGGAATTAGTAGAGTGGAAGAAGAAGAGCATTGAACCACAAATATAGAAGATGGGGAAGCCAAGGACTGTTCAATCAGAACAGCAAGAAAAAGAAGCCAAGAATATAATAATAATTAAGGAGTCTTTGGGACAAAATTAAGTGTAAAAACATCTGTGTCATAGGTGTACCTGAAGGAAAGCAAGACATTGAAGAGCTATTTGAAAAAATAATGATGGAAAACTTCCCTAATCTGGTGAAGGAAATAGACATACAACCCCAGGAAGCTCAGAGAGTCCCAAGAAAGAGGAACCCAAAGAGGCCCACATCAAGACAAACCATAATCAAAATGCCAAAGGTTAAATACAAAGAAAGAATCTTAAGAGCAGAAAGAGAAAAGCAGTTATTTACCTACAAGGGAGCTCCCATAAGACTGGCAGCCTATTTCTCAACAGAAACTTTGCAGGACTGAAAGGCTTGGCACAAAATATTCAAAGTGTTGAAAACTCACACAAATCTACAACCAAAAATACTTTATCCAGCAAAGATATCATTTAGAGTTGAAGGACAGATAAAGAGCTTCCCAGATAAAAATAAGCTAAAAGAATTCATCACTGCCAAGCTACTATTACAGGAAATGTTAGAGAGACCTCTTTTAAAAGAAAAAACATGTATCAATATCATGAATAAAAAATGGTAATAATTACATATCTATCAACAAGTACCTCAAATGAGAAAGAATTAAGTGCTCCAACCAAACAATAGGGTGGTTAAATGGATAAGAAAATAAGACCCCTACATATGCTGCCTATAAGAGACTCATTTCAGATTAAAAGACTCACACAGACTAAAAGGAAGGGGATGGAAAAAGATATTGCCTTCATGGACCTAGAGGGTATTGTGCTGAATGAAGTAAGTCAGATAGAGAAAGACAAATACCACATGATTTCATGTACACATGGAATCTAAGGAACAAAATAAACAACAACAAAAATGGAAACAAACAAATAGATACAGAGAATATTTTGGGGGCTACTAGACAGGAGGAGAGTTGGCAGTGAAAAAAAGGGGCAGTGAAAAAAAGGCAAAGGGATTAAGAAGTACAAATGAATAGTTACAAAATAGTCATGGAGATATAAAGTGTAGCATATGGAAAATAGTCAACAATGTTGTAATAAATATGTAAAGAGAAAGAGGGGTACTAGATTTAGTGGGATGATCACTTGAGCTCTAATCACTATGCTGTACAACTGAAGTGAATATATTATTGCATGCCAACTAAAACTGAAAAAACTCATTGACTTGTACAATGTAAATATGAGCAACTAATTGTCTATTATATTTCAATAAAGCTGGGGGAAAAATAATTGTGTACTCTTGAAATGACACAATTTTTCAGAGTTTCATTGTCAAATGAGAATAATAACACCTATTCTGTGAAGCTTTTGCTTCTAAATGATTCTACAGAAAGCGTGTTCATTGTAGAAAACAATTTTTGTAGAGCAATATATACTATGTTTTAAGAAATGAAAGCATTTTCAGTAGGTGCTATGGCAATTAAGCTTACAGAAATTTCAAAATTTAAACTGGAATTAGTCAGTGGAGAAACTTGCGTTTTACGCATATTTAAAATTATAGTTTATAATCAGAAGAAAACAAGAACTTTTTCTTTTGGAAAAAATCTCAGACTCCAAAGAAGGTTTAAAAGCCTGACAATTTTCATAACACTTTTGAAATAATCATCAGAAACAGTATGCTTCTTTTTAGGTGACTAAATTGATGTCCATGTATAAAATTTAAAATAATCCCAATATGGGAAATTCTAAATTCTTGAAATTACTTTTACCTTGACCCTTTTTATTAAAATTTACTAATCATTATCAGGATATTTCCAGGGGCACCTGAGACCCTGTAAATATCTCACAAGTATATTTAGATGCTACATGAATGGATCAGGTAAAAAATCTGTAAAGAAACCACTTTTTCTTGAAAATTTTCCAGTTGCAACAGTTATGAATTAAGAATGTTAGCAAGTGCTGAGAGAGAATACAGGTTCAGACCTTTTCTGTACAAAAGGGTTTGCTCTGAAATCTTCAGAAAAAAAAAAAGGATATTCGGGTCTATCGGGTCTATTGTCATTTAAAGATTCTAGAAGAAAATCATAAATGTCTCATTTCTTTAGCACTTAAGTTTTGCCCTCCAAAAGGATCAAACAGATCTGTTACAGAGAGTCGTGCGATCATTTATAAATTTTTGAACATGTGTGTTTAATGGAGAAAATAGTAGACCATTCGTGGATATACAGTACTCCTCTCTATTAAATCAATGAATTTTACAAAGTAGGCACAGAACCCTTCTGGTTTCAACAATTCTGACATAAAACCTGATATACCAAGAGAAATTTTTACAGCTTCAATCTGGCTGCCTGGTCTAACTTAGCCTCAGCTACCTGGTTTATAGGCTATGTTTAGATAACTAGCTCACACCAGATCTGAGGCGCATGGTCACAGGTCTACTTGAAGGCTCATGAATATTCTGTCCTCTCCTAGGGGAGAAGGGAAAATGTTGGTCAACTTGTCAAAAGATTTCTTGCCAAATTTGAAGGACGAGGAGAGAATTTCTGCCTGAACAGAATATATGTGAGTTACAGAGTATATCAAGACAAAATCTAAGTCTTCTAAGCCTGC
>NW_011888836.1:5436974-5438974 GCF_000151845.1 Pteropus vampyrus
TATTCTGTGAAGCTTTTGCTTCTAAATGATTCTACAGAAAGCGTGTTCATTGTAGAAAACAATTTTTGTAGAGCAATATATACTATGTTTTAAGAAATGAAAGCATTTTCAGTAGGTGCTATGGCAATTAAGCTTACAGAAATTTCAAAATTTAAACTGGAATTAGTCAGTGGAGAAACTTGCGTTTTACCCATATTTAAAATTATAGTTTATAATCAGAAGAAAACAAGAACTTTTTCTTTTGGAAAAAATCTCAGACTCCAAAGAAGGTTTAAAAGCCTGACAATTTTCATAACACTTTTGAAATAATCATCAGAAACAATATGCTTCTTTTTAGGTGACTAAATTGATGTCCATGTATAAAATTTAAAATAATCCCAATATGGGAAATTCTAAATTCTTGAAATTACTTTTACCTTGACCCTTTTTATTAAAATTTACTAATCATTATCAGGATATTTCCAGGGGCACCTGAGACCCTGTAAATATCTCACAAGTATATTTAGATGCTACATGAATGGATCAGGTAAAAAATCTGTAAAGAAACCACTTTTTCTTGAAAATTTTCCAGTTGCAACAGTTATGAATTAAGAATGTTAGCAAGTGCTGAGAGAGAATACAGGTTCAGACCTTTTCTGTACAAAAGGGTTTGCTCTGAAATCTTCAGAAAAAAAAAAAGGATATTCGGGTCTATCGGGTCTATTGTCATTTAAAGATTCTAGAAGAAAATCATAAATGTCTCATTTCTTTAGCACTTAAGTTTTGCCCTCCAAAAGGATCAAACAGATCTGTTACAGAGAGTCGTGCGATCATTTATAAATTTTTGAACATGTGTGTTTAATGGAGAAAATAGTAGACCATTCGTGGATATACAGTACTCCTCTCTATTAAATCAATGAATTTTACAAAGTAGGCACAGAACCCTTCTGGTTTCAACAATTCTGACATAAAACCTGATATACCAAGAGAAATTTTTACAGCTTCAATCTGGCTGCCTGGTCTAACTTAGCCTCAGCTACCTGGTTTATAGGCTATGTTTAGATAACTAGCTCACACCAGATCTGAGGCGCATGGTCACAGGTCTACTTGAAGGCTCATGAATATTCTGTCCTCTCCTAGGGGAGAAGGGAAAATGTTGGTCAACTTGTCAAAAGATTTCTTGCCAAATTTGAAGGACGAGGAGAGAATTTCTGCCTGAACAGAATATATGTGAGTTACAGAGTATATCAAGACAAAATCTAAGTCTTCTAAGCCTGCCGGTTAGTTTTCAATTTCCTACTTGTAAAAGAGACAATATGGAATGGAGAAGAAAGGAGAGGGCTGGTTCTACAACTGTCAAAGAAGTGTAAAGAAACTTCAAAATCACATTACAGTTTTTTTTTCTCCAATGAGCAAGCACATGACACTGTGTAAAGAGGTCCTACATACAATTACTAGCTCTCCTTATCTCTAGTCAGAATTCATTTTGCAATAGAAGAAACTCAAGTATTGAGAGACAAACACATTCAAGGTCACATAGTGTTGAATGCATGATACAAGATGTTGGGATGACATTCCAATGATGGTGACATTTCCAGTTATCTCTGAGCAATATATAACTGGTTTCTTCAGGCTTCAGCAGAAGAGACACATTAAATAGGGTTGCCAGATAAACTACAGAGCATTCAGTTATATTTGAATTTCAGATAAACAGCAAATAATTTTTAATATACGTATGTCCTATGAAATATTTGGGACATACTGATGCTAAAAATTATTGTTTATCTGACATTAAAATTTAACTAGATGTCCTGCATTTTTATTTCCTAAATACAGAAACACCACATTAGCAGTAAATAACTACATATTTAGTTCTGTTCTCAACTGTTATTGAATAATGTCTAGTCTCTCTTAAAAACATTGAAATAACATTCCATAGGGAAAGAATAGTCTTTTCAACAAATGTTACTGGAACAAATAGACATTCACATGCAAAAGAATGAAGTTAGATCACTGCTTCA
>NW_011888836.1:5440269-5456729 GCF_000151845.1 Pteropus vampyrus
TAACATTCCATAGGGAAAGAATAGTCTTTTCAACAAATGTTACTGGAACAAATAGACATTCACATGCAAAAGAATGAAGTTAGATCACTGCTTCACAGCATATACAAAAATTAATTTAAAATGGACTATAGACTTAAATGTGAGAGCTAGAACTATAAAACTCTTATAAGAATACATAGGAGCAAATCTGCATGACCTTTGGTTTTAATACCGAACACACAAATGAAGAAAGGGGGGAAAAAAAAAAAGATAAATTGGACTTCATCAAAATAAAAAATTTTGCACTTCAAAGGATAGCATAAAGAAAATGAAAAAATGCCCATAGACTAAAAGGGAGGAAATATTGTATATCATATATATGATAAGAAACTTTATCCAAAATAAATAACCAATAGCAACAATAGAAAGACAAATAACCCAAATTTAAAGACGGGCAAAGGATTTGAATAGACATTTCTCCAAAAAAATATATACAAATATTAATAATCCCATGAAAAGATGCTCAATATCGTTAGTTGTTAGGGAAACGAAAACCAAAACCACAATGATATACTACTTTGCACCCACTAGAATGGCTAAAAGAAATGATGGACAGTAACAAATGTTCATGAGAATGTGGAAAAACAGGAGCCCTTATTCTTTGCTGGTGGTAATATAAAATGGTGCAGCCACTTTGGAAAACCTTTCCCTCAAAATGTTAAACACAACAATTCCACTCTTATCTATACATCCAGAGAATTCTGGCACAGAAACTTGTACATGAATGTTCCTCAGCATTACTTATAATAGCCAAAAAAGTTAAAGCATCTGAAATATTCATCAACT
This sequence comes from Pteropus vampyrus, assembly GCF_000151845.1. Taxonomy (NCBI): domain Eukaryota; kingdom Metazoa; phylum Chordata; class Mammalia; order Chiroptera; family Pteropodidae; genus Pteropus; species Pteropus vampyrus. The sequence goes on from NW_011888836.1 coordinate 5,441,095, forward strand.
GATGAATAGATAAACACAATGTGATGTATCCATGCAGTAGAATATTACTTGGCAATAAAAAATGGAGTATTGATATATGCTATAATAGAGATGAGCCTTAAAAACATCATGTTAAGTAAAGAAAGCATGTGAAAGAATACCACACATTGTATAATTCTATTTATATGAAAGACAGATGTATTTCAGTGGTTTCCAGAGGATGAGGACAGGGAGAAATGAGAAGTGATCACAAATGATATGGCTTTACTTTTGAAGTAATGGAATCCTTCTCAAGTTAGATAATGATAATAGTTGCACAACTCTATGCTAACACTAAAAACTGCTGAATTGTACACATTTAAAGGGTGAATTTTATTGTTTGTGACTTATATATCAATAAAGTTTTATATACATTATAAAAATATATAAAAATGCTTTTTCACAAAGAAACAGAAAAAGAGTAAATATGAAACTAATGAAATTGTGAACCACAAATGGAGAGAGGGAATAGGGTGAAAGGAATAGAAAAGAGATTGAGACTTCTCTGAGGATAACTTTTAATGTTTTGACTTTTGATCATGTTAATATTTTATATATTCAAAAATAAAATTAAATAAGGGTAGGGAAAATATAAAAATTGAATGCAAAGAGAAAAAATATATACTTAATTATATCAATTGTATAATAAAAATATTCAGAAGAAGAATTAATCCAAATAACTATTCTGACAGTGACTATAGAACAAAGAGAATTGCAAAACAGTTGATGCTCATGAGAACCAAGATCCTCTCTGTGGGAGAAGGGATATATTAGGTTGAAGTATATGAAATTAATGATAGTCTATAGTTTTTAATTCCCCAAAAGGAAATTTTATATTATTCAATCTAATACAAATGAAGGAAAGAGAGGAATAACCCTTCACTGGATTAGAATTATCATGACATAATGATTTTTTTAAATTGCATTTTCTAACTCTGCCCACTGGATAGACCCAGAAGCAATGGCACTCCAGCAGCAATGAATGCACATAACTTTTGGTGTCTAAATGCCATTTCCTTCTGCAAGGTACCAAAACTCCTTAGAAAAATCATATTCTAGATCTGTTGGAGGAAAGGTTCCATGCTCACATGAAGCATCTTACAGTGCTGGGAAGTAAGGAAGTACTCACAGACTCACTGAGATATGCCAAAAGGACAGAGAAACCACCTTAAAGGGGCTTGCACTGGCCAAATGTGGGACAAATTAAGCATCAAAAAAGAATTACAGTAATTAATCATTATAGTAGATTTAATTAAAAGAATAAAATAAAAGGATGATTTAATGAGGACAGGGGTGGGTAAGTTCTTCTTTATAGAATACCAGTTAATAAATACAGAAAGAATGACAATTAGGAAATCATCATTTTGCAACCATCATTGCAATAATTAATTTAGACCAGGATCACAAGTGGATGCCAGAACGCTTGGATGAAAAATTGTTGGATGTGCCGAAAAGAGTTAACATAGAAGGCCTACCACTATCATCCTTAGAAAGGCCTGCTGGGAACTTGGCTTGCACCTGGGAAATGGGACTTCAGGAGGGTTTCCATCATTCACAGAATGTAGAAGAGTGGCTCACTGTGCCTACACAGTTTGTACAAATGATGTGGGTTATGCTGAATACCAGCTTTCTTTCTGGGAGTCTGGAATTTTAGTATGTGCTATGCAGAGGATGCCTACATGACCAGCCCCCAATGAAAACCTTATGCACTGATGAATTTCCCTGACAGACAACTTCTCGCACATGTTGTCACAACCTGTTGCTAGGAGAAGACCCTTAGAAACTTGTACCTGTTTTCTTAGGATTTTGCCCCATGCACTGATTTTGCTTTGTATATTCAGAATCCTGTGAGTCCTCCTAGCAAATCACCAAAATTCGAGGTAGTTTTGTGGACCCCTGACACACTGGGAAATGAGATATCAACACAATCTCAAAGTATCACCCAACAGATTATTTCCTAATTACAAAGGGAAGATGATATCTTACCATTGAAGATATATGGCAAACATCATTTTAACCAAATAATCAAAATCACCAACAATGGGACAGGCTTACATCATAAGCCTGATGATATGATGTACTACTTTTGCCAAACATGTTTAACCTAAATCTAACTATGAAAAAAAAAAAAAAAAACAGACAAATCTATGAAAATCTATTTTTTTCATCTAACTATGAAAAAATAAACAGACAAATCCAAATTGAGGGACATTCTGGGAAATATCTGTTCTGTACTGTTCAAAATATGTCAAAGTCATGAAAGACAAAAAGAGGCTGAGGAACTACTCCAGGTTAAAGGACATTATTGGGATAACTAGAGAAACATTAATGTAAAATGTATATTAAATAACATTGTAATCATGCTAAATTTATTTTTTTGCATGTGATAATTATATTATGATTATATACAAGAAGGATTTTGTTTTTAAGAGGTACATGCTAAAGTATCTAGGAGTGATATGTCTTGAGGTATGTAACTTACTCTTAAAAAAATATATATATATATATGTGGAGAGAGAGAGAAAGGAAGGAGAAACTATGGGCAGAATCTGGATGACAGGTAGATGTGTATTAATTGTATTATGTTTGCTACTTTTCTTTAGGTTTGAACATCTTTTTTCTTTTTAGTAGAAAAGAGAAGCTTTCTTTGTCCCTTATGGTCTGAATAGTGGTCCAGACAGGCGTCATAAGAGTTTTCACTGACACTGCTTCCTATATGATCAAAAAGGTAATAAACTTTTGAAAAAATTTTAGTAGTATTATTTTTCTGCATCTCCCCCTTCTGGAACTCAAAGTGATTCATATGTCAGGTTGTTTGATGTTATTCCACAGCTCATAGATGTTCTAGGGTGTTTTCCCCTGCTTTTTTTCCTATGATATTATTTTAAATAGATTCTATTGCTATGTCTTTAAGTTCACTGATCCTGTCTTCTGAATGGTCTAACTTTTAATTCAATCAAGTGTATTTTTCATTTTAGATATATTTTTTTTATGTATATAACATTGGTCTGGGGCTTATATCTTTCATTTCTTTCCTCATCATTCTCATACTTTCACTTATTTTTTTAAACTATGGAGTATATTTACAATAGTTGTCTTAACATTCTTGTGTATTAATTATACTATTTGTGTCACTTTGGTTCTGTTTCTGTTGGTATTTCTCCTGGTCATATTTTTCTGCTTCTTTGCACCTGATAATGTTGATTGGATGTCAGACACTGTTAATTTTATATTGGATGAAGTTGGAAAAGTATGTAGTCATTTAAAAATTATCATGCTCTGTTCTGGAATGTGATTAAGTTGCTTGGGACTAGTTTAATCCTTTTGAGGTTCACTGTAAAGTTTGTAACTATATTGTGAGTTGAGAACAAGTTTCATTTGGCCCCCATACTGAGGCAATACACTTCTGAGGATTCTATCAAATGCTCAGTTCAAGGGGTCTTTCTTCTTTTTCCTCTCATCTAGAAAACTAACACTCCAGGCTATGTATGAGCTTTGGTGATTTTTCCGCCTACTCCTTTCCAGTGGTTCTTTCCTTAGACTTAGTAGTTTCCTTACACAAATGCATAGATAAGTACTCAGTTGAAGACTCATGGAAATCCTCTGCAGTTCTGGGAAACTCTTTCCCTCTGTACAGCTCTCTTCTCTCTGAGACACTACTCTGAAAATTCTAGCCTCCTAAACTTTGTACTCTGCTTCCTCTACTCAGGGAGACATCCAGCTATGTCTTCTCCTTGTGTTGTGACCTTGAAAGTTTCTCCAAGCAATGCACTGAGACATCCATAGGGATGACTTCATTTGTTTGCCTTTTCTAGGGATTATCCTTCTATGCTACCGATTGTCCAATATCTAAAACTATTATTTGTAGTTTGTCCAGTTTGATAGTTGTTTAAGGTAGCAGGGAAAATTTGGTTTTTGTTACTCCATAATGGATAGAAATAGAAGTCTTTAGTAATATTATTTTTATTACAAGATGAAAAAATGTTTTTTTAAAGAAATTTTAGAAATTACTTAAGCATAAGGACGTTAAAGCAAAATACCCGTTGATCATTCACCAATACATGAAATTTTGGTATATTTCTTTCAGGTATTGTGTTTCTTATGATTAGCTTGCCTAAATTTAAATAAATAAATAAATAAATAAATAAATAAATAAATAAATAAATAAATAAATAAATAAATAAATAAAGTATTTAATATACAATTTTAATACTTCCTTAAATTGAATATTACTTCATAATCATTTTCTTATGTTCTTTCTTAGAATCATTTATAAAGCCTGGACAATATTCCAACATACAGACATGTGTACAATGGACTATTAACCTTCTCTTTGCAGATAAACATTTAGCTGGTTCCCAGTTTTTGCTGTTATAAATAATAAATATTTTTATACAGATGTTTTTGTTTAAATTTGAATGATTTACTTAGGCAACATTGGAATTACTGGCTATAAGTATTTTAAGGTACTCAATTCATTTTGCCAAGTTAATTTCCAAAGGATTGTATCGTTCAAAATATTATATTCACCACTCTATATACAATTATGAAGTACTGTGTGCTGTTCAATGTGCCAGGTTCTGGTGATATAAGGTGAATGAGACCCTGACTCTGAGTTTCAGGAGCTTAAAGCCTAGGGTTGGAGACAAATATGTTAATAGATAAATGTTGCAAAGCATTATGGGGGTTCTGTATACACATGAACAGGATGTAGTGAGTTTCTTTGGGCAGAGAAATGTGTCTACTCCATCGCTTAATACAGAGTGACGTAAAGTAGGCATTAAATAAATAGTTGTTGAAAGAAATAGAGAGGGGGAGAGAACAGTTAAAGGAGTGACTGTTCAATCCACTTAGCGATTTGTTCAGAAAAAAGTTTCTTAGAGGACCCTGTGATTTGTAATTAGCATATCAATTATTCATTTATGCTCTCATTTAACAAGTATTTTTTGGCAGTGTGCCAGGGGCCATGCTTAGTGCTAAGGACATCGTCTTTACTGTTCTTGTGGAATTTGCTGTCCGGCAAGAAAGACAGATAATAAACAAGTAATTAAAATAATGGAGGACAGGGGTAGTCTAAGAGTATATAATAGGAGTGAGTCACTTAGTCTGGGGGTCAGTGGAGGCTTCCCATGGGAGTGACAGTTAAGGCATGACTTGAAGGGTAAGTAAAAGTTAGTTAGAAAAAAGGGGAAAGTGAAAAATGTTTCCAGGCAAAGGCAGTCGTATCATTCATCTGTATGCAAATAAATGATTTTCTAATGTTTGAAGTGGCTTAAAGACAGTTTATTTGCTTAGATATTTTCACATCCCTACACCCAGCAATGTGGTTTATACGGTTCATGGTTTTCTAAACCTTTTCTTTTATGAATAGTACAAAGGTAAACTTCACCATAGATCCTGTCCATATTCAAATTTAATGGGATCCTAATCCAAAAGATTTAATTGTGTTGCTCTAAAACCATCCTGTTTGATAAGCAATGTTATGTTCTATATTCTATAGCTGAGAAAATTGAGCCTTAAGCCATGATGTGCAGGTGGTACATCAAAAAACCAGTCAGCCCATGACACGCATGTCCCTCAGCCTATCTGGCTTTACTGTAGTATCATCCTAATAAGTCCAGATTGCTCATTGATATGACCACCAAAAAGGTGTACACGGTATATAGTATGTGTGTGTATATAGATGAGAGAGAGAAAGAGAAAGAGAAAGACAGACAGACAGAGAGAGAGAGAGAGAGAGAGAGAGAATAGAGAGAGAGGGAATGTTTATGTACACATAAATGTAAGATTTATGTGTAAATTTATATATTTATGGAACCTCTATTTTTCTGGTTATTTAGAAATCACCTATAAACTAATGTTGTGGACAAGGACTTGGAGTTTACTTAAAACGCACATTATTGCTTAAAATAATGTCTTCATTCATCTGGAACTAAGAAGGAATGAGGTATTCTATACCATATATTTCCATATAATTGAAATTTACCTCTTTAAGCACAACACTTTTTACAAATGCAAGTTTTCATAAATGTAATTCTAAAATAAATTACACACTCTTTGCATTCTTAAATGGTGTTTTTAACCACCATTTAATGTTGATTACTCAGTCTATGAGCACTGATTGTTTTCTACCATTTGTTGGTTATTATTAATTCCTATGCTAGGAATTGGGGATAAAGCAAGCAAAATCCCTAAGATAGAAATTTTATGTTTAGAAGGAAAAAGCATACTTAAACAACTAAGTTCAACATTTCTAATAAATATGCTGTGTTGTGGGAATTCAGTGCAGAGGCTGTTCCATGTGAGTCCAGGAAGGCACCTCACATAGGATGATAATGGAAGTTGTAGGGGAGAAAGGTGGCGTTGATGGCAGTGTGGTGGTAGATGACAGAGTACTGTTTCTGGGGTTGAGAGGAGGAGTGGAAGTTTCCCAGAGGAATAAGTGGAATGAACAAAGCATAAGATGTTTTTATTTTATTTTTAAGTTTTTTCAAATAATTTTTCAATTACAGTTGATATACAATATTATATTACTTTCAAGCATACAGCATAACAATTAAACATTTATATAATTTATATAATTTATGAAGTGCTCACCCAGATAAATCTAGTACCCATCTGACAACATACATAGTATTGCAATATTTGACTATATTCTTTATTCTATAATTTACATTCCCATGAATTTTATAATTATCAAATTGTATTTTTTAATCCTTTCATCTTTTTCACCTATCCCCTGAACCCCTCCCCATCAGTTTGTTCTCTTTATCTATGAGATGGTTTCTGTTTTGTTTGTTCATTTATTTTGTTCCTTAGATTCCACATATAAGTGAAATCATATGGCATTTATCTTTTTCTGTCTGCTTTGTTCCACTCTGTACAATACCTCTAGGTCCATCCATGTTGTTGCATATGGCAAGATTTCATTCTTTTGAATGGCTGAGTAATATTTCATTGTATATATGTATCAGCTTTTCTTTATCCATTCCTCCATTGATGTACATTTAGGTTGCCTCCTTATCTTGGCTATTGTAAATAACGCTGCAATAAACATATGTCTCTTCAAAGGAGTGTTTTGGGTTTCTTTGGATAAATACCTAGAAGTGGGATTACTGGGTCTTTCTTTGTCTCTGTGTCTCTTGTGATAGCCTTTGTTTTAAAATCTATTTTGTCTGGTATAAGTATTGCTACCCCAGCTTTGTTTGTTTCCATTTTCATGAAATATCTTTTTTCCATCTCTTTACTTTCAATCCATGTGTGTTTTTCAATCTGAGGTGAGTCTCTTGTAAGCAGCATATTTAAGGGTCTTGTTTTCTTATCCATCCAGCTACCCTATGTCTTTTGATTGGAAGATTTAATCCATTTACATTTTTAAAAATTGTTGATAGATATGTAGTTAATACCATTTTTTAATTTATATTTTTGACCTTTTTCTTCTTCTTAAAAATGTCCCTTTAACATTTCTTGTAATACTAGTTTGGTAGTGATGAACTCCTTTAGCTTTTTCTCATCTAGGAAGCTCTTTATCTATCCTTTGATTCTAAATGATAGCTTTATTGGGTAAAGTCATCTTGTAGATCCTTTCTTTTCATCACTTTGAATATTTCATGCCAATCCCTTCTGGCCTGCAAAGTTTCTGTTGAGAAATCAGCTGACAGTCTTATGGGTGCTTTCTTGTAGGTAACTAACTATTTTTCTATGGCTGCTTTTGAGATTCTCTCTTTGTCTTTAAGCTTTGGCATCTTAATTATGATGTATCTTGGTTAGGCCTCTTTGAGTTCATCTTGTTTGGGATTCTACACTTCTTAGGCTTGTATATCTATTTCTTTCACCAGGTGAGGGAAGTTTTTGTAATTATTACTCCAAATAGATTTTCAATTCCTTGCTCTCTATCTTCTCCTTCCAATACCCAATGATGAGAATATTGGTACACTTAATGTTATCCCAAAGCCCTTTAAACTATCCTCATTCATTTTTTTTTTTCTTTTTACTGTTCTGATCTGGTGTTTTCTGCTACTTTGTCCCATAAATAGCTAATTTGAACCTCTGCTTTATCTAATTTACTGTTGGTTCCCTCTAGTGTATTCATTTCAGTTATTGTAGTCTTCATTTCTCACTGGTTCATTTTTCTTTTCTATCTCCACTTTTATGTCTTCTATCTCTTTGTTAAAGTTCTCATTGAGTTTATCTACTCTTTCCTAAGTTCACTGAGCGTTCTTATAACCAGTGCTTTGAACTCTGCATCTGGTACATTGCATGTCTCCATTTTGTTTAGTTCTTTTTCTGGAGCTTTGTTCTGTTCTTTCATTTAGGACATGTTTCTTTGTCTCCCCATTTTGGCTACCTCCCTGTGTTTGTTTCTATGTATTAGATAGGGCTGCTATATCTCCCATTCTTAGTAGAGTGACCTTATATAGTAGGTATCCTGGGAGCCCAGTGGTATAGTCTCCTTGGTTACCTGAGCTGGGTGCTGCAGGTATGTCCCTTGTATGAGTTGTGTGTGCTCTCCTGTTGTATTAAGCCTTGGTTGCTGTTTACAGCTCAATGGGAATGATTGGACTTCAAGCTGTTCAATTTTGAGGATTGGCCCGGACTACAGTGGAGGAGCTATTGTGCAGGGGCTGACCCTACAGAACAAGATTCACTTTAGCAGGACTTTGGTGCCTATCCAGTCTTCTCTTTGGGTATGTCATCTGTGGAGGCAGCCGGGTGGTGCTCTGGCTTGGTTTGAAGCTGGCCACCAGATGTGCCATCCCCAGGGTTTCGTGGCCAAGTTTAATCACCACCTGTACCCTGCTTGGGGTCACCTGGCATAAGCCACAAAGTGATCTGCAGATGTCTTCCATCTTCCCTGGGCTTGGAGTTGCCTGGGAGAGGCTAGCTATGAACTGAGGATGGCTGCCGCTAGTGCTGGGCTTGGAGCTGCTTAGAAAAAGGTATAAGGCACACTGAAGTCAGATATTGCCTGGGGTTTGTGAACCTTTGAGAGGCTTTAGGAGGGTCCCCAGCATAAGTCAAGACAGGCCATTTGAATTAAAAAGGCCTTGGAAGCAGCTTGGGTAGGCCTACAATTTGGGTGGGGCTGGGTCTCAGAAAATCACCAGGGTGGGGCAGATGGTGTTAGCAAGGTTGATAGAGACTCAAATATGGTGGCTGCCTGTGTCTGAATGCTGGAGTGGGGAAGACTCAACAAAGACACAATGGATTCTGCCAGCACTTCTGTCTTAGAGACAACTGCCCCTCCAACCCTCGCCCCAAAGCCAGACAATTCAGTTCCTCCTCGTATGTCCCTGGCACCTTCTGAGATGCTGCCCCAGCACTGCTGCTCAGAGCCAGTGAGTCCATCAGTGAGTAAGCTTGCTTACGGACCCTTTAAAGGGAACACCTGGGACTCCAATCACCATTTGTCTCACTCAGTCACAATCTCCCCTGGTTTTCACAACCAGAAGTTACAAGAACTTCCTTCCTCGGCACTGGAACCCTGGGCTGGGGAGCCTGGTGTGTGGCTGGGACACTTCACTCCTCAGGCTGGACTCTGCAGCAGAGATATCCCTTCTGATTTTTAACTGCCACACATGGATATGGAGACCAGCCCATTGTGTGTCTATGCCCCTCATGACATTTTTGAGGTGGCTTCTTCTGTGCATCCTCAATTATAGGACTTATGTTCAGTTACACTTCAGGTGATTCTCAATGATAGATGTTCTGTAATTTAGTTGTAATATTGAGGTGGTCGTGAGTGAAGGAAAGCACAGCATTTACCTACTCCACCATCTTAAACAGCTCACATAAGGTGTTTTTAGAGGGTGGAAATTTGCCAGGGTATGAACATTGCAGCGAGAAATGGCCTAGGTTACACTGGAAGCTGGCAAATTGGGGCCAGCTCAGGAAGGAACTTGGTTGCCATGCCAAGGAAGGGCATCTGAGGTTTCCAACAAGAAGTGGTGTGATCTGCATTGTTTTTATGAAGGTTACTCAGGTAGAGACTGAAAAATGATATATAGAATGATGAGAAGAGACCGGAAATAGAGAAGGAAGTTAGGCATCTCTTAAAACAACACAAAGGGATAGGCAAAGAGTTGAATTGGTCTGGGGATAAGAAGAGGAAGAGCTCATTTTGTGGTAATAGCTAAAATTGGGTAGTAAAATATAGTTGAGCACAGACCTTTGAGGCAGGTCTGACCTGGGACAGAGGCCATGCCCTTTACTGGCTGAAGAACCTGGAGCAAACCAATCCACTTCTCTGTGCTTCCATTTTCATGTCCATAAAATGATGTTCTTAATACCTCACAGGGTGACTACATAAGTAATTGAGATAATAAATATTAAGTACATAAAACCAAGAGGCTGTTTGCAATTTAGAGTTCTGTCTCTTGTCCTAAATGACCCAAGACATGAAAACATCCATTTTGAGATATTGGGTGGTTTTAGGGGACCCTCTCTTCTTGTTAGCTATGACTTTTTTGATGCCATTTGATCATTAATTTATTTAGCAAATATGTATTGAGCATCTACTATGTGCTAGGCAATGTCACTAGGCCTGTCCCTGATAGCTCCAGTCTCCCCTGAGAACTGAGTACTTCTATTGGCTCAGAAATCAGAGAGCTAAACATGTTGTTAATGTCCATAAATGTGTTGTTAGTGTGCATAAAGTAAGTGAAGCCCTTGAGGACTGCCCTATCACATAGACTGCTTGGCTTTGAAACTGCTCTTTACGCGGCTCGGAGTACTTCCCCCGCAGACTGCTGGGTTCTCATATGTCTTCCCAGTTCCTGAAGGACCCTGTAGACACATGGGACCTTGCTCTCTACACAGATGGTGGGGCCGTGCTGGGAGAGCTGCTGAATATAGCAGAGGATAATGGCTTAGCTGCAGCATTACCCTAGGAAAAATGTCCTGCAAGCAGAGGGCGTTGGGAATTACATTGTTAGCCAAGAGGCTGTGGAATCCATTCCTGGAGATGCCTGGGATGAGAGAGATTCTCCCAGACTGGCTTACATACTGTAGCCACACATCATAAGAGAAGGGATGACCCACCCAATGCCCCCACCCCAGCGCCCTGTGAGTTCATGCTGTCTTTTGCCTTTGGGGGGAGATTGGAGCACACATGTCCACAACACATTACATCATCTCCCAGAGGCAAGGGCCACTTGTGAGTTTTTGCTGGCTAAGACCTCGGGGCAGGACTTGGTGTTCTTGATATAGAACATCTGTCTTGGGAGGCACAGTTGGGAAAGAATGAAGGATTTTCTGGGAGCCCAACTGGCTCACTGAGCAAAGGCCAGGAGGCGTTTGGTGAAGTAGTGGGAAGGCTGTGATATGTAAACATGATGAGAGGGTTTCTCTGGAGTGACTAGGAGTCTGCAAGAGTGAATCACAGTCTCCTTTCCCCTCAGGCACAGGGAGGGAAGTAAATGTGTGCTTATTTGTTCGATTCAATGGATAAACAGACATACATTACCCACAGGGTATGAATGTATATCTATGGATATCATCTTTTTCCCTTCACAGTTGTTATTTGTACAAAATTAACTCTTTGTATAGATAGTTTCCTCCCATCAAGTGCCCCAATGTCCTGAAATCAGTTTACCTACTGGCTAGTTTCCCAAAGGTGCTGATAGCAACACTAAAAGCAAATGAACCCCTTTTGGCTATCTGTATTTCTATGGAGATCGAGCAGTTATATAATAGACTCCTATTCTCTAAAAGCAGGAGGAGGACACATGGGAATAGTATATTCCAACTAACATGATGACAAGCTTGGAGGAAAGAAGTCAGAGAATAAGAACTAGAATTAAGAGGAAAAGGTTAATAAACTTAACAATGTTTTCACTTATATGTGGAATCTAAAAACAAAACAAACAACACAAAACAAAAACGACCTCATAGAAGCAGAGACCAAAGGAAAGGGATGATTAGTTACCAGAAGGGAGAGGTTGGGGGATGGGTGAAAAGGGGAAGAGGAATATAGTCAATAATATTGTGATAAGTTTGCACAATGACAGATGATTACTAGAATTATTGGAGAGATCACATTGTAAGGTTTAAAATTTCAAATCACTATATTGTACACCTGAAACTAATATAGCAAAGATAAAATTGTATACCAACTATACTTATATACTTAAATTTTTAAAAAGTAAAAAAAAAAAAAGAAGAAGAAGAAGAACTGAATGGCCATTATCAGAAATTCTGTACTGATATCACTAGCTTTGGAAGATCTGTGGCTATTGGAGCTCACCAGCTGGAAAGAGAAACAGAGGAATGATATGAAGCAGGCAGTTGGAAAAGGTCCTTTCTACTTTCCTAAACCTCTCGAGATAAGAGATCTGAAGGTATAGTGGATTTTCTCCCTTAAACTTCTCAACTACAAGGTAGGCATGGCTACTTGGGATATTAAAAAATACACACACACACACACATACGCACACACACACATGCATATGGTCTATATGTGCACCTATATGATTACACCTAATCATCTATCAGTAATTGACTCAAATGAAATCCCTTCTTCCTCTCTGAGGCTTTTACTGACTCCTCTCCCTGACACTTATACCAGTTGGAATCTTTCTGCCCTCACTTTACTTTTATCCCACCTATAACTCTAACTCCCCATGTAATCCTGGTCAGAGATTGTCTGAATTCTTTGTGTAACAAAGAATTGTGTTACACAATTCTTTGTGTAAAACAGTTCTTGATACATAATAAAGGATGCAAATTAAATGAATTAATTTATGCATATGCAACTTACTTTCTCCATTTATGCACTCATATACAAATAGAAAAGTACATCATATGTCAGAGGTGTAAGGATATATAAACTATATGTGAAATATGTTTGTGCTTTGAAAATAGGCTCAAAGACCATATACTTTAAGTCAGTGTTTTTCAAGAAGATAATATAATTCAATTAATTTGGAATAGGTAGGGAACTTTTTGTTTGTTTCTTTTTACACCCTGTAGATCAGGAGTCTCCAACCCCCCAGGCCTTGGACCAGTACCAGTCAGTAGCCCGTTAGGAACGGAGCCACACAGCAGGAGGTGAGTGACAGGCGAGCAAGCAAAGCTTCATCTGTATTTGCAGCCACCCCCTAGCGCTAGCGTCACCGCCTCAGCTCCACCTCAGATCATCAGGCATTAGATTCTCCTAGGAGCACTGGTTCCTGGTGCCAAAAAGGTTGAGGACCACTACTCTAGATGATTCAAATGTACTGCCAACATTATAATCCACTGATTTAAAAGGAGTAAAGTTTATTTTGGCAAAGTCAAGTTTATCGATTTTTGTCTTTTACAGATAGTGATTTTTGTGTCTAAAAATATCTGCCTTCAACAAAGTAGGAAATTTTTTTTATTTTTTTCTAGAAATTTTATACTTTGGCATTTATGTTTAGGTCTACAATACATTTCAAATTAATTTTTGTGTATGGTGTGAAATAGAGGCCTAGGCTCATTTACAATTATTTACATACAATCAGATGCATCCACTTGAGTGTACTATTCAAAGAGTTTTGAAAAATTTATGTGCCCACGCAACCACTACCACAATCAAAATGTCAAACATTTCCATTACCAAAATACTTTCTTTCTATTGAATTACATAGGCGCCTTTTTCAGAGGTCAATTAACCATATGTGCCTGGATCCATTTCTGGACATGTTATGTTCCATTAATCTATATGTTCATCTTAATGCGAATACTACATTGTCTTGATTATAGGAGCTTTAGAGTAAGACTTGAAATCAATCCTTGAATGTCGTTCTTTTTTCCAAAATTGGTTTGGCTCTTCTGTTTCTTTAATTTCTATATGCATTTTAGAACCAGCTTGTATTTCAATTGGTCTTGCATTGAATTTGTGCGTTAATTTCAGAAGAAGTGATATCTTAACAATATTAAATCTTCCTATCCATGAACATGATATAGTTCTCCGTTTATTTCGGTTTCCCTTAATTTCTTTAAGTATCGTTTGGTAGTTTTCAGTGTAGAAGTCTTTTCTACCATTCATTAAATTTATTCTTAACCACTCAGATTTTTTGGTGCTATTATAAATGGAATTAATTTCTTTTAATTAAACGTTTTATTTTGAGATTATTGTAAATTCATATGTAACAGTAAAAAATAATACTGAAGAATTCCATGTACCCTTTACCAAAGTTTCTTTTACTGGTAACATCTTGCAAAACTATAATACAATATACCTTTTATTTCATTTTCTTGCTTTATTGCACTACAACAGGCAGCATGACATCGAATTAGAGTAAAGAGAAGATATCTTTGCTTTTTTCTCTAATTTTAGCAGAATAATATTCAGTCTTTCACATTAAATATAATCTTAACTGTAGATTTTCTGTAGAAGCTCTGTATCAGGTTGAGAAAGTTTCTAAGAGCTTTTATGATAAATGGGTGTTGATTTGGTCAAATGCTGTTTCTTATAGATTGATATAAACATGTGATTTTTTTCTTCAGTCTATTATTATGGCAGATTACATTGATTGATTTGATTTTTAAATATTAAATCATACTTGCGTCTCTGTCATAAATATATAAAAGACGTACATATGTATTGCGTTTTATATGTTGCCGAATTCTGTTTATCTATATTTTGTTAAGAATTTTAACATTTCTTTTCATGAGGAATATTGTTCTTCAGTTTTCTTTCTCTTTTTTTGTAACTGTCTTTATCTGATTTTTGTTATCAGGGTAATACTAGCTTCATAAAATGAGCTGGAAAGTCTTTCTTTTTCTTCTATTTTCTGAAAAAGATTGTGCAGAATTAATGTTAATTTTACTTTAAACAGAATTCTTCAGTGAAACCATCTGAATTCAATCTTTTAATAGTTATACTTCTATTCAAATTATCTATTCCATAAATCATATCGAATGAGTATGGTAGTTTGTATTCTTTGTGAAAATAATTTCTATTGTTTAAGTTTTCAAATTTATGTGTTTAGAGTTATTTGTAGTATTTTCTCATCTATTTGATGTCTGCAAAGTCTATGGTAATATCCTTTACTCAAAATATTGGTAATTTGTATTTTCACTCTTCTTTCTTTCTCAGTCTTGCTATAGGTTTGTTCATTGTATTTATTTTTCAAAGAATCAGCTCTGTTTTGTGGATTTTCTCTATTGTTTTTCTAACTTCAAAGATTTCTGCTTTTATCTTTATTATTTTTTTCCTTCTGTTTGCTTTGAATTAATTTTTTTCTTATTTTTCTAGGTTTCAAAGTGGATCTTAGAATTCATTTATATCCTTGACGGTTTTCTATCTAGTTGTTTTATCAATTGTTGGGACACAGAGAGAAGTGTTGAAGTATAATTGTGAATTTGTCTATTTCTCCTTTCTGTTTAACTGGGTTTTCTTCACGTATTTTGCAGCTCTGTTGTTTGATGCGTACACATTTAAGATTGCTATGTCTTCTTGGTGGATTGACTCTTTTATCATTAGATAACGCCCGTCTCAATCTCTGGTAATTTTCTTTGTTCTGAAGTCTACTTTAGCTGATATTAAGATAGCCACTTCTGTTTCCCTTTGGTTAAAGTTTACATGATATATCTACTCTACTTTCTACCTGACTACAGCATTATATTTGAAGTGAGTTTCTTGTAGATAGCTT
>NW_011888836.1:5456779-5463029 GCF_000151845.1 Pteropus vampyrus
AGATTTTTTGGTGCTATTATAAATGGAATTAATTTCTTTTAATTAAACGTTTTATTTTGAGATTATTGTAAATTCATATGTAACAGTAAAAAATAATACTGAAGAATTCCATGTACCCTTTACCAAAGTTTCTTTTACTGGTAACATCTTGCAAAACTATAATACAATATACCTTTTATTTCATTTTCTTGCTTTATTGCACTACAACAGGCAGCATGACATCGAATTAGAGTAAAGAGAAGATATCTTTGCTTTTTTCTCTAATTTTAGCAGAATAATATTCAGTCTTTCACATTAAATATAATCTTAACTGTAGATTTTCTGTAGAAGCTCTGTATCAGGTTGAGAAAGTTTCTAAGAGCTTTTATGATAAATGGGTGTTGATTTGGTCAAATGCTGTTTCTTATAGATTGATATAAACATGTGATTTTTTTCTTCAGTCTATTATTATGGCAGATTACATTGATTGATTTGATTTTTAAATATTAAATCATACTTGCGTCTCTGTCATAAATATATAAAAGACGTACATATGTATTGCGTTTTATATGTTGCCGAATTCTGTTTATCTATATTTTGTTAAGAATTTTAACATTTCTTTTCATGAGGAATATTGTTCTTCAGTTTTCTTTCTCTTTTTTTGTAACTGTCTTTATCTGATTTTTGTTATCAGGGTAATACTAGCTTCATAAAATGAGCTGGAAAGTCTTTCTTTTTCTTCTATTTTCTGAAAAAGATTGTGCAGAATTAATGTTAATTTTACTTTAAACAGAATTCTTCAGTGAAACCATCTGAATTCAATCTTTTAATAGTTATACTTCTATTCAAATTATCTATTCCATAAATCATATCGAATGAGTATGGTAGTTTGTATTCTTTGTGAAAATAATTTCTATTGTTTAAGTTTTCAAATTTATGTGTTTAGAGTTATTTGTAGTATTTTCTCATCTATTTGATGTCTGCAAAGTCTATGGTAATATCCTTTACTCAAAATATTGGTAATTTGTATTTTCACTCTTCTTTCTTTCTCAGTCTTGCTATAGGTTTGTTCATTGTATTTATTTTTCAAAGAATCAGCTCTGTTTTGTGGATTTTCTCTATTGTTTTTCTAACTTCAAAGATTTCTGCTTTTATCTTTATTATTTTTTTCCTTCTGTTTGCTTTGAATTAATTTTTTTCTTATTTTTCTAGGTTTCTAGGATCTTAGAATTCATTTATATCCTTGACGGTTTTCTATCTAGTTGTTTTATCAATTGTTGGGACACAGAGAGAAGTGTTGAAGTATAATTGTGAATTTGTCTATTTCTCCTTTCTGTTTAACTGGGTTTTCTTCACGTATTTTGCAGCTCTGTTGTTTGATGCGTACACATTTAAGATTGCTATGTCTTCTTGGTGGATTGACTCTTTTATCATTAGATAATGCCCGTCTCAATCTCTGGTAATTTTCTTTGTTCTGAAGTCTACTTTAGCTGATATTAAGATAGCCACTTCTGTTTCCCTTTGGTTAAAGTTTACATGATATATCTACTCTACTTTCTACCTGACTACAGCATTATATTTGAAGTGAGTTTCTTGTAGATAGCTTGGAGTTGGGTCACATTTTTAAATTCGTTACACATCAATAGATCCCTAATACAATTGCCATAATATCAGTGTTTCTACCTCCAAACCCAAAATGAAAATAAACTCACATGACTCTACAGGACAATTAGGTGACCTTGGAGCATATGCTCAGTGTATGTACATCACATCAGTACAGCACATATGCCAAATATCTCCAGATTCCTCTTTTAACAAAAGAGGAAGCTTCCCACAGCCTCCCTAAGATCCATACTAAATATGTCTTAGATATAACTTAGTTATCATAATGTGGGTGGTTGGTCCAAGGAGACACATGCTGAGAACTTTGAAGAAGTTCTCTATGTTAGACTTTAGAGAGCTCTGGTAAGGAGTGGAAAGTTGGATGTAGCCTCTGTCAGATTCATTATCCTTCTTGCTCTGTATTGCAAGTGTGCAGCCTTACTGCCTTTAGGGTATCTTTATGTGAATGCTGCCTGGCTGATAAAAAGTGTTCTATGTTTATTCCCTTCATTTTTCTCAATATTTGCTTTTTTCTCTTCCCCCGCCAGCCCCCTTCCCCAGGAGTCCTTACGTCTCTTTTCACTCCCAAAGTCTTTGTCTGACTTTTATTCCTTGGCTATAGGCCTTCACACAGCCTTTTGTTGTCTTGAAAATCTTCAAGCTTTCAGCATAAGATTTAAACTATAGCCATTTTTTTCTACTCCATTTTAAATTATAAAGACTTACCAAACCTGAGGTTAGAAGAAAGGACACTAGTTGTTTTCACTCCAGGTAGAAGAGCGTTGTCATTTTTCTGATTCTTTCCTCTTAAATTTCCACTAAAATATTAGCTATCCTACATAAATTATTTTTGGAACTTATTATATTTTTAAAACATGTCTGTCTCCTTCCTGAATTTCATTTCACCATCCAGCAATTTTCTACAGATTTAGCCTTGGGAGAGGCCATGCCCATCCTAACCTTGACTCTTCCTAATTCCTGTTTTGTTTCCTTTGTTGCAGAAGATAGAGGCAGTAACAATTCAGCTTCACATTGCTTCACTCTGTGTTTGGTACTTTTTCTTATCCTGTGCTCTTTGGTAGGTTTTGTTAAACCATGCTAAACTTGGCCTTGGTTATCACATCAATCTGCACAGTGTCCAAGTAACAATTTAATTTCCCATTTCCTGAAAAGGAGTTTCAGCGATCAAGAAGGGGAATGAGACTGAGGACAGGACGTGAACTCCTCCACATGGAGCTGCTGAAAAAGGATAAGTTTAAGAGACCCAGTGTGAGCCCTGAAACAGACTCAAAAAGCCACAGTTCTTAAATTTGTAAGCTGGAGCCTGAAGTCTTGTTCTGTCCAGAAAATGCCCCATTTTACTCATTCTAACCCTTGAATGTAAGCTCCAAATGACTGGAAAAAATCTTACAATTCTAACCCGATTGAAGCTGCTGCCTAAAATGCAATTGTCTGGAAGCCCTAGAAGCAGGATGAGCAGGCATAGCAATGGGGCAAGGCTGAGAAAACCTCAGCAGCAGCCTCCTGGCTCTGCTCCCCTCATAGCCAGCAATCTGGGGCTCGCCCTGCTCTTAGTCTCCTTCCTTTAATCTCAAACCACAGGGTCTTGAACCTTTGTTTCTCTAGACCTCTATCTCCCCACACCTGGACTCCCCGAACTTCCTCAAAGGTGGGACCCCTCCTGGCTTGAATTCAACAATCTTTAGTGAACTTATCTCATTTGCTGGCCCACCATTTACTTACCACCTAGAAAAGGGATTCTGGATTCATATATGACACATTTACCAGGGATATTATGAGGCTAAAATGAGCTAAAAAATGTTCTTAGTGATAGAGGTAGAAGTAGAGATAGTAGTGGTAGAAATAGTGCTTGATAGGCTTGAGTAGAGTGACTAGCCACCAATCTTTGGAGGGAAAAGCCTTGGGCTTTCTAAACTCATTAGCTGAGAAACAGTGGCATAGATACAATTCTACCTCCAGGCCTGTAGTGCAGGGGACTAAAGGTCCCAGGAAACCCAGCTCTAACGCAGTCATGAATCTGTGTCTATAGCTCTCCAGTAGTCATTAGAAATGTTTCTGCTTATTCAGCAAGGCACATTTACTGGGGATTAAGAGAACCCATAAAACACTGCACACTATTCAAAGTCTTCTTCAGATAAACCCTCTGAAGCTTTGAAGTATCCATTTGCTGAGGATTTTTTATTACCCCTTATCCCTTGGCAAAATGCCTGTGCGTGTGTGTGTCTGTGTGTGTGCACTATTATTTTAAGGCCTTAATAGAGCTAAAGATCAACCCATACCACAGAGGTGGATAGGGAATATTTTTATTTTGGTATCACCACTACAGGATATCCAGATATCCCATTTGTAGTTCTATCATTTTTTAAGAGTGTGGTATGCTAAGATAGGCACTGGACTGGGATTTAGAAACCAGGCTTCTTATAGCAGCTTTGTCACCAACTAGTTATATGAATTTGGGCAAATCACTCACCTTTCCAAGTCTTAGATTCCTCATGTATGAAGTTAAGGAGTAGTTATATGAGCCCCAAGCTTCCCTTCTGAAAGTTAAAACTTCAACTCTAACTGACTCAGTTTTCAGCTGAAGATTCAAATGCAGCGTTTCTCCAATTCCCAGCAACACCTGAGGACTCCCTTGCAGGGACAGTAGAACCGGAAAAAAATTAAACCAAGATTCTTTTTCAACATGATCGATGGAATGTTAACTAGTCTTGTGTTTTGTAGTATGTATAGTGTGTGTAGAGTACATGCGTGTGTGTGTGGGTACCTAAGTTCAGAAATTTATGTGAAAGTGACTTAGAAGACATTTTTTTAGAACTGAGAGTATGTTTCTCTAAACACAGAATTTGGTGTTCTCTATCACCAAATTCTGTGCTTTTCAAATTCTTTATAACTAGCAGAATCTTTTTATCAATAAATTTTTTTAAGACTCCGAGTACATAAAAGACAAAAATAGAACTCCAGCTATGGAAACCCAGAGGCCCATCTGCTCCTTGGTTCTTCTCCTCTTCCCGCCTGCCTCTCACCTAGACCTCAAAGGCTCTCCATAGAACCTGGAGCTTCTGGGTACCCAGCTTGAGAGTTCACAGAGAAGCAATCTGAGGCTCAGAGAAGAAAGGACTTGCTCAGGGTCATACACTAACTGGTAGAAAGCCTGGGGCTCCTGAATGCCTAGCCAGGGATCTTTGAACCCATCATATTATAATTATTTTTATCACCATTATCTTAAATGATTAGGTACATAATTGGAAGTGTGCAAATATCACCATGAAGAAAAACTGTCTTAAGATGGTGGGAGTTTTAAAAGTCATCAAGAATCAAAGCAGCATCTCTGTTAAGATTCAGGAAGCTCTGAGCTTATTCTCCTCTGGCTCAATAACAGATTACTTTTTTTTTTTTTTTTTTTTGTGAAGGCAAATATGACCTTATTCCTAAAGTGCTTTTTAAACTAAATTAATTTAAAAAGCCTCACTTAAAAGTTCATTTTATATATAATTAAAGAAAATAAATGGTTCAAGAAGAGGCAAAAAAAAAACAACAACAAACATTCCATTCATACATTGAGAAAATGTTCATGAAAGCACAGCACCACTAGCAGTGTAAGCTCATGAAATAACACATAGAAATACAAGGGTTCCTCAGTATAGCCCGAATGCACTGAGTGTTTCTGGGAAAACCTGTATCAGTAATCATAACTATATAACTCCAGGGTCCAACATTAGATTGCAAAATGTTTCCCCCTTTGGACTTCAACGCAACAATAATTCAACAGTGTGACAACTCAGTAGGAAATGGACCTTGAACAAGAGTGATAGGTATCTTTAGCTTGGCCAGAGCTGCCCAGGAAGCATGGTAGTGGATTAAGTAATCATATCCTACGGCCTTCCTCTCTCAGAAAAGAAATATTTGTGCCGTGCAACCCAAGCAGTTTATACAAAATCTTGTTCCTACTTTTTCTCTAAGCAGTATTTGGTAGTTTTTATCAGTTCCTAATGTTGTGTTCTGGTCACAAATAAATCTCCCCTGTTCACTTTATAGGCACGCTGAGTCACAGTCTTTTAGAACAGGAATTAGCCTCAGAGATCATCAAATCCACTCTGGTCATTTCACAGCAAAAGAGGCAGAGATGGGGGTGGAGAGAGTAACTTGACCAGTCACACAGTACATTCTCAGCAAAACCAGAGCATAAACAGAGCTGTTGTTTTGATACCCATGGTTTTTTCGCTACTCTATGCCATTTCTTTTAAATTATCTAATACACAGCAAAATGAGGTGTCTTCTATATGGCTTGCTGATATGGTATTTGTACTTAAATAACAGAGATTTAGTGAGCACCTCCAATTTGTTGAGCACCTAGAGAAACCCTTCAATATGCTTACTATCTAGAGGAGAAAACAGATGTTAAACAAATAACACTAAATGATTAAGTATATAGTTGCAAGTATGCAAACATCTCTGTGAAGAATCTACTGCTATGGGAATGTTACCTTTAGGGCTGATAAAGGTTTTTACGTCCAGGGTGGAATCTAATTGGTTGGTCCTGTGACTTAGCAGTTAAATATGTTGACACTTACCTTTGGTTATCTCCCAAAGGTTGTTTACATGTGCAGGTTACCTAAATTTGATCCTGCTCCTCTTTGTCTCTTATGCC
>NW_011888836.1:5465094-5473563 GCF_000151845.1 Pteropus vampyrus
TTTTTTTTTTTTTTTTTGTGAAGGCAAATATGACCTTATTCCTAAAGTGCTTTTTAAACTAAATTAATTTAAAAAGCCTCACTTAAAAGTTCATTTTATATATAATTAAAGAAAATAAATGGTTCAAGAAGAGGCAAAAAAAAAAAAACAACAACAAACATTCCATTCATACATTGAGAAAATGTTCATGAAAGCACAGCACCACTAGCAGTGTAAGCTCATGAAATAACACATAGAAATACAAGGGTTCCTCAGTATAGCCCGAATGCACTGAGTGTTTCTGGGAAAACCTGTATCAGTAATCATAACTATATAACTCCAGGGTCCAACATTAGATTGCAAAATGTTTCCCCCTTTGGACTTCAACGCAACAATAATTCAACAGTGTGACAACTCAGTAGGAAATGGACCTTGAACAAGAGTGATAGGTATCTTTAGCTTGGCCAGAGCTGCCCAGGAAGCATGGTAGTGGATTAAGTAATCATATCCTACGGCCTTCCTCTCTCAGAAAAGAAATATTTGTGCCGTGCAACCCAAGCAGTTTATACAAAATCTTGTTCCTACTTTTTCTCTAAGCAGTATTTGGTAGTTTTTATCAGTTCCTAATGTTGTGTTCTGGTCACAAATAAATCTCCCCTGTTCACTTTATAGGCACGCTGAGTCACAGTCTTTTAGAACAGGAATTAGCCTCAGAGATCATCAAATCCACTCTGGTCATTTCACAGCAAAAGAGGCAGAGATGGGGGTGGAGAGAGTAACTTGACCAGTCACACAGTACATTCTCAGCAAAACCAGAGCATAAACAGAGCTGTTGTTTTGATACCCATGGTTTTTTCGCTACTCTATGCCATTTCTTTTAAATTATCTAATACACAGCAAAATGAGGTGTCTTCTATATGGCTTGCTGATATGGTATTTGTACTTAAATAACAGAGATTTAGTGAGCACCTCCAATTTGTTGAGCACCTAGAGAAACCCTTCAATATGCTTACTATCTAGAGGAGAAAACAGATGTTAAACAAATAACACTAAATGATTAAGTATATAGTTGCAAGTATGCAAACATCTCTGTGAAGAATCTACTGCTATGGGAATGTTACCTTTAGGGCTGATAAAGGTTTTTACGTCCAGGGTGGAATCTAATTGGTTGGTCCTGTGACTTAGCAGTTAAATATGTTGACACTTACCTTTGGTTATCTCCCAAAGGTTGTTTACATGTGCAGGTTACCTAAATTTGATCCTGCTCCTCTTTGTCTCTTATGCCCGAGGATTTTATCTCCAGGAAGGTAAAGAGTTCAGAAGAATTAAAATTCAGACAAACAATCTTATTCTCTCACATAACTGCATTAACAAACAAGGTCATGAAGTGGATGTTTGAATTATCTATAAGTCCCGTGTGTGTGTGTGTGCATGCATACTCTCTTTCTCCAAGGCATGTTGGAATATGGAACTATGACATCTCGGTTACACAGTTCTTATATTCCTTACATTTATATTGACTTCAAAATTAAACACCAACCTCATTTTGAATATTAAGCCTTCTTCCTCTTCAACCTATCAACATTTTAGCCTGCCATTCCTGCTGCAAACTTCTCTTGCAAATGCAGCCTCTGCAAAGTGAGAAATCCTGCCATGAATTTTTCTGGAAAATGAGTTATCATGCCTAAATTCCTTGTCATTGCAGAAGTATGTAAAGAAGCAACGGTTAAAGGAAATTTCTACACACTGGGCTTCACATTGGAGAGTTAATCACAGGACATTTTTTCTAAAGCAAGAAGGCTTAAAATTGGGGTCCGGGTTAGAGCCGAAGGAGCTCTGAGTATCTCTTCCTACCTTGCTTTCCATCTTGGAATTCTTTCCTTCCTCTTTCTTTTCCATTGTGTTTATGAGGTTCCTCTGAAACCCTTCCTCATTTTTCCCTTATCCCCCAAGTTGTTCAAATTGTTTTCTTCTTCTACAATGACTCCCTCCTGACTTTTCCTGGCTTTCTCTATGGGTGCATCTTCATGGGTGGTCCTATTGCCCCTCCTCCCACTTATCAGTCACTTGCTACTCTCCCCTCCCCAACCCTGATCATGACAGCCGTGCAAAAGCTGGAACCAGGCAGTAGAAGTGAAGAAAAGCAAAGCTTCTTCTCTCAGCATTTTCTTCCTCTGGCAAGGTAAGTGCCGTAGGGAGAGGGTGCTGAACATGCCTGGCAGAGATGACATATCCAAAGCAAGTTGGCTTTGAGTCAGCATTCAGCTTTGATCAGTGCTTTCTCTCAGTTGAGAAATTGGGCCAAGTTTGGCCAAAGGCCCATTCAAAGTCCAATTCTGGAATATGCATCTATTCCTCCTCTCCATCTACTTTCCCCAAAAAGCCCAGGAGGCCAGACAAGCTGTTCCCACATCGGGCTCTCATCGGGGTGGCTTGACATCACTTTTCCTCTCCAGGAAAAGAACTAGAATGAACTTTCCTTTAAGCAGATCCAACATAGATTTAGAATTCGAGAATAACATCCCTTTTTACAAACGTTTTATCATGAAGTGTTTTCAGTAAGACGTGCCTATGTTTCATTTAAAACATAATTCAATTTACAAATGCTTCTAAACTACTTTCAGGAATATATTCATTGTGAAAAGTGAGATACGCTATACAAGCAAATCATTGTCCAGTCAGGAGAAGATGAACTCAGCCTTGCCCGATCACCTTGCCCTTGTCCTGACCTACCTTATACTGTCTCTACCTTTTCCTGTTTTTCCCACATGTCTGAGGTGTGGCTACGAAATGTAACCAACCCACTGGGATGTAGCAAAGTAGGCACTGAATACATATTATTAAAATAACCTGACATGAATATACATCCAAATGAACATGGTTCTCTAAAGTAGTCATACTTTAATATATTGCAATGATGTTGCTGTTACTTCAGACCCCATTTTGGAATTTATCTGTTTGTATCGCTTTGGAATTACATCCAGATCCAGTTTATGAGCCAAAATTATAGACTCATAGAGAGGACTTAAAAATCATCTGGTGCACTCCCTGATTTTATAAGTGCAGAAACTGAGCCCATAGAATTTGTGCATTTCTTTTTTTCTCCTACATCAAGAAATTGTTACCTGATTCCTTTGTGGAATAAGCCAAAGAAATGACAGGACAGCACTGTTCATCCATTGGTCATTTCATTAGTAGACTCAAATGTCTTTATTAAACCTATAGGCATTATAAGAGTTACTGTTTGTTAAAGATGGATTGTGTCAACACCTTTACAGTCACTTATCATCAGTGATATTAAAGCATGCACCAGAGTTATTATAGTGCGCAGTTTATGGACAAGGTAAATGAACTTTGTAAATTAGAAGTGACTTCCCAGAACCACACAGTTAAGAGGTGGCAGTGGTAGAAGTTGAACTCAGCTTTTAAAGCCCGGTGAGTGTCATAACTCCACGGTGCACTAAAGAAAGCTGAGGAGCTGTTTGCTTTCAGAATGTTAGGAATTGTCACACATTATCATTAAGAAAATTAAAAGAGCTTGGAATTTTAAATAAAGCATTTCCCACAAACCACACACATGCATACACAGTTTATAAGAGGTTATAGATGTTAGAGCTAGATGGGAAATTGAAGAGAAACCCTTATTTTTTAAGTAAAGAGATTGAATACTAACAAGACCTCGAACTTTGTCCCGAGCCCCGTTGATAAGTGGCAAGTAGTGGGGCCAGGAGTGACATTCTCCATTTCAGGCCCAGAGCTTCCTTCCTCCGGCCTTGTTGAGGGCCCTCAGCTACACCCTTATGCTCCAGGGCAACAACCTGGAGATGTCTAGACTTCTGGACACCACCTCAACCAAGCACATTGTAGGCCCTCTTGACAAATCATTCTCATGCAGTGGAAAAGTTTTTCCAAGACAACTTTCAACAACACACCCAAATATTGCCTAATTTCTAAAGCTGGTAGTTTCTACATCTAGACCTTCTAGATCTTCCCATCGACATGATCAGAGCACAAGATAACTCACTCTGAGTAACAATCATCCTGTAAAACTCTTAACTACAGCCTTTTTTGTTAATCACACAAAAGAAAACAGATGGAGAAGAACACAAAGGGTCCTAATATATCACCCTTCTAGCCATGTGCTTTTGCAAACTGGAATACTGACATGGAGGGCAGCTTTCCCAAGTCAAAGCAGTTAGCTAAGGGCAGATCAGAGCCTGAAGCTAACTCTTCCCAACTCACAGCTCATGACTTTCTGCAACGCTACTAAAGTCGTCTTTCATGCCTCGTGTATCTGAATAGAAAAGGTCTTTACTGCCACGACTGGAATTCCTCTTGACTGCTATTAAAAATCAAGCCCACCCTGCAAGAGCAAAATATTGCCATCATGCCAACACTTCAGATAAGATTTTGCCTACTTTGGGGTACGGGCACAGCAGAAGCAGTCCTAACATTGCCAAGCATATGAAATCCATATTTTAGGGACAGGGCTGGCATGATTTGCTGTCACAACTTACATTGTATAAGAAGAGAATTTTAGTGGCCCAGAGAGATATCAGATTTCACCCACCCAAGTTTGCTATGGAGTTCCTTTTCTTTAAGCTTGAATCAGTAATCTACTAGTTGATATGTTGTTTGCTCAGGTGTAACACTGTGCATAGCCTAAGCAAGACATCATGAAAAACAGCAAAGAAGTGTGCCTCAAGAGGAATAGAGTGACTTGTTTGTGTTCCAATGGACAGCCAATCCTCTGAGAGCCAGGACCACACTTGCCATCTGTGTGTCTATCGCCAAGCACAGCATGTATGGATGGTTCACACTAAATATTCCCTGAATGAATAAGCAGAGGAATTTAACCTATGGTATAACACAAGTGGAATAGCAACATGTGGCCTTCAAGTCTTTGCTTTAAAAATATTTGTCCCTTGAACAATATGAGTTTGAACTGAACAGGTCCACATATATAGAGATATTTTTCACTAAATATGTACAGTACTGTAAATGTATTTACTCTTCCTTACAATTTTCTTAATAACATTTTCTTTTTTCTAACTTATTTTATTGTAAGAATATAGTATATAATACATATGACATACAAAATATGTGTTAATTGACCGCTTATGTTATCAGTAAGGCTTCAGTCAACTATAGGCTCTTAGCAGTTAAGTTTCTGGGGAGTCAAAAGTTATATATGGATTTTTGACTGTAGGGAGAGTTGGTGACCCTAACCCTTGAATTGTTCAAGGATCAACTGTATACTACTGACAACAATTGCTATTGGAAGTCAGAAGAAAGAAGTGGGCAAAGACACTTCTTGAAAGTGTAGGAACTCAACTAGGCCCAGAAAGATGGCTCAAATTCGGTCAGGATTAGAAGCAAAGGTGGCTTTATTTCAGGCCGAGAAAAGTAATGGCAGCAAGTTAACATAAATGGAAACTAATGGAATGGTAGAAAAAGGTTGAACATCTCCATCTGGCTGTCCTAGACAGTTTCCTTCAAATTAGTCTGTTCAAAAACAAATGCTTCATTTCCTCCCAAACAATTCCCTGACCTAATCCATAGCTATAGTCTAAGCCAGAAACCTAGATAGAGGTCTTTTCTCTTTCCATCCCAAATAATTAGTCAGTAAGTTGAGATATTTCTGCCTTACAAAAATTTCTTAGTTCTGTTTCCTTCTCCCCATGTGAACATTCATGGCCCTAGCTCAAACTAGCATTGCCTGTCACTTTGTCATATTTCTCTAACTAATCTCCCTGTCTCTAGACTGGCCCTTCTCATCATCTATACAACAATTTGCTTATTGATACCTTTTCTCATTCCAAAAATTTTATACAAATTATTATACCATAAGAGATAGTACATGGTAGAAATATATGCATATACATATGTTATTTATATATATGTGTGTGAATATGTATGTACATGTGTGTGAGTGTGAATGTATAAATATTATACAGGGGAAAGAGAAAATAAGAATAGAATAAGACAAAGCCAGCTTAAAATTTAGAACACAAACATATGCTATAAAGTTCTCTATTGTGGCTAGTATATGAAGTATTAGTATATGTTAAAAATAATGCCTGGAATAAAAATTTTATGTTAAAAATAGGCAATATTGGTCCATATACAACACCTTATAACATATATTAGTTCGTGTACTAAAACTTCAGCCTTAATCTCCTAGCAGCCAATAAAAAGAAGAAAATACATTAAGTTACCTGGTTTACATTGTCAATAAGGTTCCTAAAAACTCATGATCTCTTTTAAGGAAAAGCAAGACATTTTTAGCAATAACTATGAGAAAATGTTTCTTTACAGGTTTCTTAAAGGAGACATTGCCTAATATAGTGGACAAGACCTCAATAACATTCTTAAAGCAGACATGATAGCAAATTTCATGTTAAAAATCTATCTCTTTTACAAGCTGAAGGCTTAACATCAGGGAATAATTTAAAATTTTTTATTACAATTTTACATTGGATTTAAGCAAGTCAGACCAATTTTGCTATGCCACGATGACCTCTCTTGACCCAGGGCCAAGAAATAGGGGATCTAGATTATTTGAGGATTGTATGAATGGCAAATGCTTTAGAAAATACTTTATAAATGTTAGTTTGTACAATCACCTTCATGTAAAAAGTTGGAATTATGGTGATAGAAAATGAAAAAAAAATTACTATATTCCATGTAACCTAAACTATTTAAAAATATTCACAGGAAAAGGACTAGGAAAAAATATACCAATATGTCACTAGTGGAACTCTGGGTGGTGGGTATGTATGTAACTCTTTTTCTTATTGTTATCTATAGTTTGGTATACATTTTAACATTATTAGTTTGGCTTCTGTGTTGAGACTAGAATGGGGAGTGTGGAGAGAAGGGCAGAAAGAGGGAAACGGGGCAGCAAGCTTCTTATTGGCTCCATTTTCAGAGACATGGGAAATGGACATGAAATAAATTTTAAAACAATGACAACAAAGTACCATGTACTTGTAATCTCAGCTATTTTAAGATACAAATAGAAAAAAGACTGGAAGAATGTGTTCTAAAATTTTGTTAATGTTTATCTCTGCACGAAGAGTTGATGTGTAATTTTTTCTTATGATCGATTATGCTTGGTATACTTTCCAAAGTTTCTACAATGCATATGTGTTAGTTTTATCCTTTAAAAGAATGAGAAAATCATTTTTTTCCTCAGAAGACAATTCTAGGACTGTTCTAACAGAATAGGAGAGAATGATTTATCCCAAACTTACCACGTTACTTTTGAAAAAAAAAAATGTTTTGGTGACTTTCCATTGCCTATGGAATAAAAGGCAGATTCCTTAGCATGAGTTATGAAGACATTTCTGATCCTTGTCTACTTCTCCAACTCCTCACTTCTCGCCTTATCCTTCTGGAAACACCAAGCTCCCCGTAGCTCTTCAAATACACCAATCTCTTCAATGCTGCAAGACTTTATTCATGCTCTGCTCTTGTCTAGAACACCTTCCTCTGCCTTTCTTCCTCCTCTGGAAATATGCCTCACTGAACTAATGCCTTCCTGAGTCAGCCTCCCAGAGAAAGTCAAGTTCTCTTCTCTAGGAATTCTTCTTGAACTCCTCCAGGTTAACTTCCCAGCATAACACTATTATGTTGTAACCCCTATTATGTTGAATTTAAATTCTGTCTACCTGTCTGTCTCCCCCCATGTGAACCATTTGTGTCATTCATCTTTGCTTATCCTGGCATGAGCATAGTTGAATGTCACAGAGGTTTTCCATAACCTTTCTTTTATTCCCTTAGCTTTATTTAAGTATAATAGACAATTGGTTGCTCATATTTACATTGTGCAATTCATTGAGCATTTTGATTATAGTTGGCGTGCAATAATATATTCATTTCAGTTGTACAGTGTCGTAATTAGAGATCTTTATAACTCATGAAGTGGTCACCCCACTAAAACAGGTACCCCTCTTCCTCCTTACATATTTATTACAACATTGTTGACTATTTTCCTTATGCTACACTTTATATCTCCATGTCTATTTGGTATCTATCCATTTATACTTCTTAATCTCTTTGCCCTTTTTCACTGTCCCCCCAGACCCCCCTCCTGTCTAGTAGCCCCCAAAATATTCTCTGTATCTATACATTTATTTCCATTTTTTTGTTGTGGTTGTTTATTTTGTTCTTTAGATTCCATATGTATTTAAAATCATGTGGTATTTGTCTTTATCTGACTTACTTCATTCAGTGCAATATTCTCTGGTCCATCAATTCAATATTTTTTTCCATCCCCTTCCTATTAGTCTGTGTGTGTCTTTTAATCGAAGTGAGTCTCTTATAGGCAGCATATGTAGTGGTCTTATTTCCTAATTCATTCAGCTTCTCTATCTTTTGGTTGGAGAACTTAAGTCTTTTCCATTTGAAGTACTTGTTGATAAATATGTAGTTATTACCATTCTTTATTCATGTTTTTGATACATGTTTTTTCTTCCTAAAGAAGTT
>NW_011888836.1:5474800-5479353 GCF_000151845.1 Pteropus vampyrus
TCTTTTCCATTTGAAGTACTTGTTGATAAATATGTAGTTATTACCATTCTTTATTCATGTTTTTGATACATGTTTTTTCTTCCTAAAGAAGTTCTTCCAACAATTCCTGTAATACTGACTTGGTATTGATAAAGTCCTTTAGTTTATTTTTGTCTGGGAAGCTCTTTAGCTGTCCTCTGACTTTAAATGATAGCTTTGCTGGATAAAATATTCTTGGTTGTAGATCCTGGATTTTCAACACTTCGAATATTTTGTGCCAAGTCCTTCTGCACTGCAGTTTCTTATGAGAAATCATCAAACAGTCTTATGGGAGCTCCCTTGTAGGTAACTAACTGCTTTTCTCTTGCTGCTTTTAAGATTGTCTCTTTGTATTTAACTTTTGGATTTTAATTATGATGTGTCTTGGTATGGGCCTCTTTGGTTTCATTTTGGGGGGATTCTGAGCTTCCTGGGGTTGTATGTTTATTTCCTTCACTAGGTTAGAGAAGTTTTCCATCATTACTTTTTCATGTATATGTTCAACTTCTTGTTCTCCCTCTTCAGGTACCCCTATGACATAAATGTTGTTACCCTTAATTTTGTCCCATAGGCTCCTTAAATTGTTATTTTTGGTTACTTTTTTCTTGCTGTTCTGATTGAGTGACCTTGGCTTCCCCATCCTCTATATTGGTGGTTTGATCCTCTTCTTCCTCCACTCTGTAGATTCTCTCTAATATACTTTTCATCTCAAAAAATGTATTCTTCATTTCTGACTGGTTCTCTTTTATAATTTCCATTCCATTCTTATGGTTTTTTTTTTTTAATCTCTGCTGAAGTTCTCACTGAGTTCATCTATACTTCCCTTAATTTCATTGAGCAGCTTTATAAGCAGTGTTTTGAACTCTGCATCTGTGAGATTGCTTGACTCCATTTTTCCTTGATCTGCATTCTGTTCTTTCATATGGTTTCTGCTTTTTTGTCTTCCCATTATGGCTGCCTTTCTGTGTCTGTTTCTATGTACTAGGCAAAGCTCCTAAGTGTGGCTTTGTGTAGTAGGTGTCCAGTGGCACAGTCCTGAGAGGGGTTCAGCTGCAAGCCAAGTTTAGCCCCAGCCTGTGCTCCTCTGGGGCCACCTGTTAAGATTTGGCAAGCAATCCACAGATGCTGTGCTTATAGTTGTCTCAAGAAGCCATGCCAGAAACCAATGTCAGCTGCCATCAGTGTGAGTCTTGGAGCTGCCCAGCAAGTTACACAGGACTCGCCAAGGACACAACTGGATGTGGCTTGGGCAGGGCCACAAGTTGGAGGAGGCAGAGTTTCAAGGAATTCTCTGGGCTGAGC
Organism: Pteropus vampyrus; assembly: GCF_000151845.1. NCBI lineage: Eukaryota > Metazoa > Chordata > Mammalia > Chiroptera > Pteropodidae > Pteropus > Pteropus vampyrus. The sequence continues at coordinate 5,476,121 of NW_011888836.1, forward strand.
AACCTCTGTTATCCAGTTTGATGACATCTTAGCTATGGTGGAGCCTACCTTTGCACATTGGGAGTGGAGAGGACTCAACAGAGTAACAGTGGATACTGTAGCACTTCTGCTCCAGAAAGAGCCTTGCCTCCAACCCTTGCTCCAACAATGCAGTGTCACCCTGTAAGTCCCTGGTCTCCCTCAAGCAGCCAACACAGCTCCAGTGCTCAGAGCAAACAGATCTGTCACTGCAAAAGTCTGGTTGTGGACATGGCACCTTTAAAAGGCATCTGCAGATGCTGGCTGCTGTAGCCTCCATCCCACTCAGCCGCTGGGGACCAGGCAGCCTCACGTCTTCGCCCTCTCCTACCTCCAACTATTAAAGGGTGACTTCTTGTTTCTCGCCCTAGTTTTTGTGCTTCTGTTCATCTAGACCCCCAGGCAACTCTGTTTGCTGTTTGCTCCATGTCTCCATTTCCACTTTGATGTGGCCACAAGACAGGATGAGTGAAGCTTCCATTGTCTGTGCCATTTTGCCCGGTTCTCCATAACTTTTCTTACACAGTAGATTATAAGAGGATCAAAGGCATGGTTTTCCCAAGTTCTCTGATTTCTCTTTGCAACAATGGAAATAAATGTTTAATGAGCTACCACTTTATGCTAGACACTCTAACCTTCAGGGATGGTGATTTTATTCAGAATATCTGAGTTTTTACTTCATCGGACCCTTACACTCCATGGGGAGCCCACCTGTTTTCTGCACAAGAAGAATTCTGATATTGGAAAATCACTGAGCTTTGGTAATTGAGTTTTGAGAAAGCACTCAAAGATCTCTCAAACTCAATCACCAAAGCTCCGAGGTAACTTAGTTGGAAGTACTCTTCTTGAATGCTAAACCTTTAATCTTTTAGAGATAAGTATGGGAAAATTCAAAAACACCTTTGCCTCATCTCCTAGAGATTAATTAAACATCTATCAGTGAACTAAGCAAGTTAGCACAAGAAATGCAAAAATTCAAATAAGTAAAGAAGGGAAAGACTGCCTTGATTCAGAAGGGTGACAAAAGAATTGATAATTACAAGTCAAGGTGATGGATGTAGGTGGGGTTTCCCTCAGTATGCTACTGGAATGATAGAATGGACACCTAACTCAGGCTGAGGGGTAGAAGGTGGGAGTGAAGACTTGGAGATTTCCTAGAGGAAATGAGGCTAAAAAAGATCCTTTGCTTTTCTTCCCTTTTCTTATTTATTTGTTTGTTTGTTTGTTCTCCTAGACTTATCAATATTGATTTCTTTCCTTAAGCAAATTTGTACAAACCTACAACTTCCCTAATAGGAGTTTTTTACTAAAAGATAGAAGGAAGAAAGGATGGAAGGAAGGAAGGGAGGGAAGGAAGGAACATATGGCAGACTCTGTCATGTCCCTGCCTATGTATCCCTGGCTCCCTGATTCACTTGCACACTAGCAACTCTGCAAGCACCTGCAACTCTCTACCTCACAGCCTTTTCTGGCTATGGGAGTCTGCTGAGCCGATACACAGAGCAAAGCTGGAAGTGCCTGGGAGCTGAAGCAACCCTCGGCCAATGGCAGAGACGAGTTGGTTACTCGATATCCCAGACGCCTTGCCCCTAGAAAGCTAAGCTCTGGATGCATCCTACGCTGTTCCCCAGATGTCCCCAGCAGGATTGAGCCTCAGCTTCCACAGCAGTAACTGTCTATCAGCACACCCTGTTTCGGCTTTCCTCTCCACCCACTGCTGGTGCTCCTTGGGATCACCTCCCAAATCAACTCCCTCCACTCAAATGCCAGTCTCAGGGTTGGCTTTCAGCTGAAAGTAAAGCATGTGCACACACTTGCCTCATTCCTGGGGTGCAACTAAGGTGTGCACCCTAGGTAAGATTGTTCCTGTGTCGACATAAAAAGCAGATTTTTGTTCTTCAGTGAAACTCATGCAGTTGCAAATGCCTTGAAGAGTCAGGGGACTTCCCTGAAGCACAAGGTCACTAACATGCTCACATGCAGGGAGGTTCTTCTGAGGACAGTGGTGCTGGTGTGCAGGTCAAGGTGGCCTTTCCCCATTGTTCTGCTGACTCTCACAGTGGGGGGCAGACTCAGACCGAAGCTGTCCCAGAGACACGATTGACATGATCAGGTGTCCTGGCTGGTCCTTCCTAATCCATTATCGCAGCATATAATTCAGACATGACTGACAATGATAAGTCAAGTCTACACATTCTGATGTCCCTACTGGCAGTCCAAAAACGATTTATGACGAGTTTTAGACTCCATAGTATATTTGTGAGTGTGTACGTGTATAATGTGTGCCTATGTATGGTGGAAGGTAACTTTATGTATCTAATGATGCTTTAATTAAGCTGATATTCAAATTAGGTTGGAGTCTCAGAGCCCCCTGGAGATGGAGCTTATAGAGTAGCAGATGATGGGGGAAAGACAGTCCACGATTAAAATGTCACATGGGATAAATGCCAAAGCAGAGGTCCTACCCTGGGAGAATTATGAATTGACTGCACCCCTTTTCATCTCCACCCCTTCAATCATTGTTGATGGGCAGAGGGAAACCATTTTCTGCCATCTGGTTTTTACAAAAGTCAGGCAGTAAGCTCCCTGGGACAGGGATCTTATCTTGTGTAGTTCAAGAATGAACACATGGCTGTGTACACTCAACAAGCCCTATTAGTACTGAATGCAATCATAAAAATAGCCCGAATGTGGATATTTGATAACACCCCTGCAGTCAGCCTTAGTCATCATGTCCGAAGGGCACTGGGTTCCCCAGGCTGGTGCCTTATGTCTTACAGACAAGCACCTTGGCTGATAAGGCAGTGGGCTATTGTGAAAATCACACAGTAGTTCCCAGGATCCTGGAAAAACCGCAGTTTAATCACAACTTTTTTTTTTCTTGGTGTTTGACTTTGGCACTGAATTCTTTTCAAATGAGAACTATGCCAAACATCTTGTCAGAACCATTCTACTAGGCAAGTATGCAAACGACCTCTCTGTAGCATGCCAGGAGAAGGGTGAGGAGGGCCCAGGAAGAGTCCTGGTGGATGGCACGTGCAGCTCGGAGCCCTTTCCCTGCAGGCAGGAGCCAGCTCGGAGAGGCGTCTGGAAACAGGTCGTGGACTGAGCAACTTTGAGTAAACAGCCAAGTACCCAGCTCAAACAGCACTCAGGGTTTCTGCCTCCGGGCTACCTCCAGCCCAGGCCTTTCTGATTTTCAAGGCTGGCAGTCA
>NW_011888836.1:5479403-5500686 GCF_000151845.1 Pteropus vampyrus
TGGTGCTCCTTGGGATCACCTCCCAAATCAACTCCCTCCACTCAAATGCCAGTCTCAGGGTTGGCTTTCAGCTGAAAGTAAAGCATGTGCACACACTTGCCTCATTCCTGGGGTGCAACTAAGGTGTGCACCCTAGGTAAGATTGTTCCTGTGTCGACATAAAAAGCAGATTTTTGTTCTTCAGTGAAACTCATGCAGTTGCAAATGCCTCGAAGAGTCAGGGGACTTCCCTGAAGCACAAGGTCACTAACATGCTCACATGCAGGGAGGTTCTTCTGAGGACAGTGGTGCTGGTGTGCAGGTCAAGGTGGCCTTTCCCCATTGTTCTGCTGACTCTCACAGTGGGGAGCAGACTCAGACCGAAGCTGTCCCAGAGACACGATTGACATGATCAGGTGTCCTGGCTGGTCCTTCCTAATCCATTATCGCAGCATATAATTCAGACATGACTGACAATGATAAGTCAAGTCTACACATTCTGATGTCCCTACTGGCAGTCCAAAAACGATTTATGACGAGTTTTAGACTCCATAGTATATTTGTGAGTGTGTACGTGTATAATGTGTGCCTATGTATGGTGGAAGGTAACTTTATGTATCTAATGATGCTTTAATTAAGCTGATATTCAAATTAGGTTGGAGTCTCAGAGCCCCCTGGAGATGGAGCTTATAGAGTAGCAGATGATGGGGGAAAGACAGTCCACGATTAAAATGTCACATGGGATAAATGCCAAAGCAGAGGTCCTACCCTGGGAGAATTATGAATTGACTGCACCCCTTTTCATCTCCACCCCTTCAATCATTGTTGATGGGCAGAGGGAAACCATTTTCTGCCATCTGGTTTTTACAAAAGTCAGGCAGTAAGCTCCCTGGGACAGGGATCTTATCTTGTGTAGTTCAAGAATGAACACATGGCTGTGTACACTCAACAAGCCCTATTAGTACTGAATGCAATCATAAAAATAGCCCGAATGTGGATATTTGATAACACCCCTGCAGTCAGCCTTAGTCATCATGTCCGAAGGGCACTGGGTTCCCCAGGCTGGTGCCTTATGTCTTACAGACAAGCACCTTGGCTGATAAGGCAGTGGGCTATTGTGAAAATCACACAGTAGTTCCCAGGATCCTGGAAAAACCGCAGTTTAATCACAACTTTTTTTTTTCTTGGTGTTTGACTTTGGCACTGAATTCTTTTCAAATGAGAACTATGCCAAACATCTTGTCAGAACCATTCTACTAGGCAAGTATGCAAACGACCTCTCTGTAGCATGCCAGGAGAAGGGTGAGGAGGGCCCAGGAAGAGTCCTGGTGGATGGCACGTGCAGCTCGGAGCCCTTTCCCTGCAGGCAGGAGCCAGCTCGGAGAGGCGTCTGGAAACAGGTCGTGGACTGAGCAACTTTGAGTAAACAGCCAAGTACCCAGCTCAAACAGCACTCAGGGTTTCTGCCTCCGGGCTACCTCCAGCCCAGGCCTTTCTGATTTTCAAGGCTGGCAGTCAATGGTGTTTCCACCCCCAGAAAAAGTACTCAGATTTTAAGTGAAGATCTCCTGTTGGGGGAAGTGGAGCTGACTCCTCCTCCAGGATCAGCTATGAAATCACTAGAGCCCAACAGGAGAATGTTCATGGAGTAGAGAGTATATTTGCATGTAAATACACAAAAGTACATGAGATCATGTGCACTAGTATTCACAGTGTCAGGATGGTTGTGGGATGGACCCAGTTGTCTGTGTCTAGAGGAAAACCTTGCACCCAGGATTTCCTGGGGAAGAAATTCCCCTCCTGAGTAAATCCTTTCCCCATGTACTGAGAAACAAGGAGTAGGCTACCTGCCCCCACAGTCTCCTGGGGATGGTGAGCAGGCCCACGGGTGCTAGAGCCTGAGGTCTGTGCTGGGCCCGCACAGGGGCAGTGAGAGAAGCATTCCCCAAGACAAGCCACCCCAGTTCTCAGCTGGCTTCTGGGCCTCCAACCCTCCACACCAACACTGTCCCTCTCCAACTGCAAGGAAATCATCCTTCTTCATTCCCAGAGCAAATTGTTCCTAGGAAAGAGCAGAATCTGAGAAGGAAATCACATCATCCGCGAGGGGTGAGCCAGTTCCTTTGTACTATTTTTCAGGGCTGCCTTTGGAGCCAATAATCTGTCATTCCTTGAATAAACAAGCACCTTATCATATCACAAACATTTATTTAACCCTTTTCTCCTGCACTTTTACCAGCAGGGAGAAAGAAAGTGGTTAGCAGGGCAGCCGGAGCCCTGTGGCAGAAATGCCAAATTCCCTGAACATTACACCCAATCTGTAAAGTGTCAGCCAACCCTTCTCTCTGCCTCCATAAAACGCAGGAGCCAGTCACCCAGACTCAGCACCACATTCCCGCCTCCCACTTCTATTCCCATCCCCCCACCCATCTCCATTAATACCCCTCACCCTTTTGCAGACAGGTCCTTAATTCCATCCAAATGGAGTCTGGACTAATTTGTTAGGTTCTTTAGGGGGCTGATGAGGGAAATGAAAGAGGGGATGAGGGACACATAGTCAAGGAAGTATTTACATTTCTCCTTTTCATGACAGTCCTCTTGAAGGACAAAGCTGATGAGCCCCTGCATTTTTAATGCGTGTGTGTGATTTTTTTTTAAAGGCATATTCTTTGGCTCTGACATCACCAGAAAATGGAATAAGTAAAGTATGTAAATTTCTCTGAGCTCCCACAATATCCATTTTCTCTCAGTGGATGGGTTTTGTTTTTCTTTTCTGGTGTTGCTCCCACACAATGGGGCCAAATCTTGTTCAGGACAAAGAAGCATATAAATAGAATGTGCATGTGGTATGCAAGGGAACTCTTGCAGGCCAGAGGGAGACTGTTTGGAAAGGCGTCTGGGGCTGCCAAGGGGAAGCATGGGGTCCTGGCCCGAAGGTTCCACAAGCATATATCTGCTTATCCCTAACTTTACAAGTCAGAAATTTCAAAACTGTTCTCATTCTTGAGGAACTACTAAGAAACATTGGAATGGGTACAAATGTAAGGGAAAGATGTGAAGTATCTGTGTGTGAGTGTGAGCAGGAGTGTGTGCATTGGGTATAAGGTGACCATACACGTAATTAACAGGCAAATATGCTTTGCAGAGCTGATGAATGAGGTTTTCTTTCTTCTTTACCATGAAGGATGCTAAATTATATGCAGTATCTCCTCACACTCTGCATCATCTCGGTGGTTATCACGGACCAGCTGAAACTTTCATCAAAAACGTTTTTCTGTATGAAGCATTTGCAATTGTTTTAGTGTCAATCATCCTACAACTGAACCCTCTAGTCTCATAACTACACGCTACAGCCCCAGCCAAAAAGACTTTTATCAGCGCAAGTTTGAACAAACTAATGCGTGCCGGCCCTAAGCAGTTATTTTTGTTTCCAAGTCTGGACATAGAATCACTTGTTCAATTTCCTGCTGGGTTGTATCAAGCAGTTTTAACATGTAAATCTCTGATAAGGAAACTGATTAATTTATGTAGGTTGCCATCTGAGTAGCTGTCAGTACTGCCTTGATTTTTTTTCTGCTTCCTTTATTCTTTATTCTTTCTCAGTCATTATTGTCATTGTTGTTTCTGGTACTGTTGGCATACATCCTTATTCATTATATGTTTAGAATATGCTCTTCCACTAAAATGTTTTAAAAACAAACAAATTAAAAAAAAAACCCAAAAGCCTCTGCCTCCCCAAATTTTGTGTGGGAGTCCTGTTGGCTTGGATGTCTATGCTTTACAGCCTGGATTTGAAATAAATATACCTCTCAGACTCCTTCAAGTAATGTCCTTGACAATCAGGAGACTGTGATTTTTTTTTAAAAAATTTTAATTTACAAAATTAATAATATAAACTACTTCCACTTTATGGATATTCCTTAACCAGCCTCACCTGACTTCAGCTGACAGAGCTTCATTACCTCTAAGGTGAAATCCCACAAGCTGCTTGAGTACCCAGCTTCTAAAACCTGCTCTGGCTATAACCTTCAGGTAAATCAAGTGGGTTTTTCCATTCAATAGCTTGATTAACGAAGCAGATATTTTCAAATAATTGTTCATTCCATGCCCAAATACGCAGATTGGGGATTGGAGGGATTGACTCAACATAAATGTGTCATCAAACATCTGGTAGTGTTCTCACATTAAACGGTACACTCAGTCTAAGCAAAGTCCAGAGCTGTTCCCAGACTTGTTAGCTGGGCATGGTCTTCAGTGACTAAAGTCAAAGCCTGCCATCCCATTGGCTGGGGACAGAAATAGAACCCATCTATTCTGGGACTTGGACAGTGAGCCAGGTAAGGCACAGCTCCCCCATCTGGGCAGCTGGGGGAGAGATGTGGGGGGGGATGAATGGGGGGAGGGGGGAGTGTGCAGGGCCAGGAGACCCCAGAAGTGGCAGCACTTCCTGCCTCTCCCTCCACTCCTAGCCCCAAGCCTTTCCCTGCCGCTCCTATAAGGGCTCCTGACCTCTCAGAAGCCTTTCACTTCAGAGAATTTTTAAGACAAGACAATGTGAGACTAAATGCAAACCAGCTTCAAAAATGATTATTTTTGTATCCACTGGTGATTCCTTAAAGGCCTCTCCCCTCCCCTCGCCTCCTCTTCCCCCACAGTGAACTTTAAATTCTTTCATCCATGGAGACTGTGAAGGCAAAGTATCTGGATTTTCTTTCCCAGCCAGCTCACTCGCCAGTCTGGCTTTTCTCCTCTTTGTTTGGATGCTCTTCCTTATGGCTCTTTGCCAATGTACAGATGTAAACTATTGTCTGATTATTAAAAGGAAAAAAAGCACAAATGAACACACACTATCAGTGTTAAACACTGTAGAACTGTACACATATAGTAAAGTCCACGATCTGGCACAAATGAGCCACCAGCCTCTGCCTCTCCAGAAACTTTTGCTTTCTCCAGATTTTTATGAAAAACAAATCTAGGCAAACACAAAAACTAAGAAAACTAAGAACAGCACACCTCTGTGCTCTTGGGACTTTGCTGTGCATCCCTCAGTGCCACCTCCTCCTCACCTAAGTTCACTACTTTTTGGCACCTTCAGGACCCTTTTATATATAATCTTCCCAGTCTAGTGTCCAGTAACCTCATATTTGGTCTCCTTTGCCCTCAACAAAACAGTTGTAGCCATGCTGAGTCCTATTAATAGCTCATTGGAGTGGAGGGAGCACTGGGTGAGGAGCAGAGACCTGGCTTCACTCCCACTTCTGCTTATTGGTTGCATGGCCATGGGCAAGTTTCTGCTCCCTGTCTAGTTTCCTTGTCTGCAAACCAAGAGGGCTGAGCTAGATACATTCCTTCCATTTTTCCTTAAGCAAATATTTATTTAGCTCTTACTCTGTGCTAGACACTGAGGATGGAACTGGAAACAGGACAAACAAGGTCCCTACTCCCATAGAGTGAATGGAACAACAGGAGGAAGAGAAAAGAAAGTAAAAGAAAACAAAGTCTGAACATTCTTGCAGGCCCAACAACCTTTGAATGTATTGTTAGTAATAACCCAATGTGCTATGCTTCTGATTTATTAGGTAAAGATGTGACATTCTAGTATGGACTGTAAGGCATCAGTGTCAGGAAAGAAGTGATAGAGAGCCCTTGTTGACCTTGAAATTCCTGCCTCAATGGACACCTGCTACACCTCTCCTGAAAGCTGGACCTGGCCAGAGCCCCTTCTAGGTTTATATCTCTTCCCCAAGGCCGGGTATCTGCAGCCATGATTCTATTTTCCACTTTAACTGGGGGGAATTTTCAGAAACAGCAGGCAGTGTGACACAACACCAGCCTTTAGCTCCACCCTTCAGTGGAACTGTTATTTTTAGTCTACTCCTCTCTCGTTCCACAGCAATCTACATATCTCCCTGGGTGAGTCATTTTTGTCGATAGCCCCATGTACATGTACGTGACTCCTTGAACATGGGGCTGGTCTATTTTAACAAACCAATTCACTCAACTCCATTTCTACTTGCAACAATCAAAAGACTCTGGTGTGAGAAGAGCTATGGGATTTCCAGTGTCCCAAACATATGCTATACAAAATGACAACTACCCACGGAGAAGCTGCAGGATGAAACTGCTCATGAGCGAATGAGTCATAAAGTTGAGCATATTGTTTCCATATTTTCTTTGCTTTATGTTCATATCCACATGACTGACACTTGACCCCAAAGATTCAGATAGAGGGAAATGCTCTTACTCAATTTGGGACCATTTTACTGAGGCACCAAACATTAAGGTCATGTCCTGAAAAATCACACCTTGCAAGGCAGTTAGTTATTTGTAAAAGATGCCGAGTTCTCAAAACAACGCATAATGAAATTGAAGTATTTCTAGAAGGGGTTAAATATAAATCATTTATTTCTATCAGAATTTTTGGTCTTTTTTTTTTTTTAGTCATAAAAAAAATACTTCTGAGCCTATATTCAGGCAATATGACAACAAGGACAAAAGTATCATCATGCAGATCCAGGTCAGTGGTACATTTAAGTGGCACCAAGCAGTACGTAGAGGAACAGAATGAAAATTCCCTTTCATGTTAAGGAAGTAACTCCTTCCTTCATGAATCCATTGAGTAGTTTCTTACTGGGCATTCACAGTGTCATCTCACAGCCATCTCCCTTGTCTTGCCACGCCTCAGACACACATGTGCTTGTAAGTGGGTTTGTTTGTTTTATTTCAGGTCATCCACAATCTCAGGCTTTCTTGCTTACCACAGAGCATCCTCATATGATATTCCCTCTGCCTGGATATCCCTCCTCCCTTCAGTTCTTCACCTGGCTAACTCATTTGTTTGTTTGGTTTAAAGGTCTTTTCTCCAAAGAAGCTGTCTCACCCCCTTCAGACACAAGTGAATTTCCCTGTTCCTTACTTTTATACCATCCCATGTTTTTCCTGTGTTGCATTTATCACAACTATATTTAAATAATTATTTGTTAAATTAATTTGCTGAATTTCCATCTTCCCCACCAGATTTTCATGGAGGCAGGCCTCATTCATTCACTACTGCTGCTCTGACATCCAGCACAATGCCTCACAAACAGGAGTATTTTTCTCAATGAATGTATTGATTTAATAAGTGTCCCTGCTCTCAAAATTCAGTCTAGTAAGGAGGCCAGCTGAAAAACTATGTGGTACATTCACTGTTTTATAAACATAAACATCACACTGTGGATGCACAACAAAAACAACAAATGATTCTCCCAGGAATCATGTAAGGGGAAACTCAACATAAATGGTAACATTTAAGCTGGGCCTTGAGGTTGGAATAGGAGTTTAAGTAAAAAGAGAGGAGAAAGGAACTCTAAGGAGATTTAATACAAAAAAGACAGGGATGGATGAAAATATGGAATGGATTCTGGGGAAAACTCACAGTCAATTGTGTTAGAATAGGGGAATACAGGAAATGGCGAAAGACCTGTATTTTCTTCTAGAGACTTTCTAATTTAAGCAAACAGGAATAGAACTATGGATATATAAAATTAAATAACCAGTTTGTATTTTCGAACATTTTCTCTAGTGACAGAATGAAAGATAGATTGGATTGGAGTGGGGAGTGGATAAAAACTACTTAAAGGGCTGTTATGGTGGTCCAGGCAAGAGGTGATGAGGCCAGGTGGCTGGACTAGTGGGAAGAGACAGGCATGAGAATGGTGGAGGGTGTACAGCCAGGCAGGCTTCGTATGATTAGACATGGTGAATGAGGGAGAGGAGTTCACCAAATATGACAGAGGATCCATCATGAATACTGAGTCACTGACAATGACATTGTCAGTTGTAATTGTATTAAGAATATGGGAGGAATAGGGTGGGGACTTGGGAACAAGATGAGGGAGAAGAGTTCATTTGGTTTTGAACTAACTAACTGGGTTTGGTGTGTCTCTTTCTGAGCCTAGAGGAAATGTCAAAAGCAGTGTTTCTCAACCTTCTTTTTATCATCACCCCTTAAGGAGCCTTTTAAAGTATTTTTTACTAATCATGAAAATTTTAGAACCACAGCTATAGTATATATCTGTTTATATACTGTATATAGATCTATGGTTCGGGCACAAAAATGAGTAGGAGTTTTTGACTCCCAAGAACCCATTTTTGACCCCCTTGAAAATACATGGGAGTAGATGGAGGGAGGTGGGCTGACACTATTCTGTATGCAGGGAGTAAGAAAGGTTTTATACAGAGGAGAGTTTGCAATGGACTTTGGAGATTGGGTAAAAAACAGGTTTTTGTTTGTTTGGTTTTTTGTTTTTATTGAGATATAATTGACATATAACATCATATAAGTTTAAGATGTACAACATGTTGATTTGATACACTTACATATTGCAAAATGGTTGCCATCATAGCATTAACTAACACCTCCAACATGTCCCATAATTATCATTTCTACTCTCTCAGCAACTTTCAAGTATGTAACACAGTATCATTAACTATAATCACCATACTGTACATTAGATCTCCAGAACTTATTCATCTTATGAATGGAACTTTGGACCCTTTAACCAACATCTCTCCTTTTCCCCAACCCCTGCCCCTGGCAACCACCATTCTGCTCTGTTTCTATGAATGTGGCTTTTACATTCCACATATAAGTGAATTCATACAATATCTGTCTTTCTCTTTCTGACTTCACTTAACATAAAGAAGATACACACACACAATGAAATATTATTCAGCCATGACAAAGAAGGTTATCCTGATATACGATATAACATGAACAGAACTTGAGTTAAAACTTACAGGAAGAAGTAGATTTAGAGTGACAGATGGAAGCATTATAAATGACAAATGAAACCATAGGAGTGGGTGAAAGTGCCAACAGAGGGGTCTCACAGGAGGAAGAAAGAGAATGGAGAGCAGAGTCCTGAAGGCCATCAAAATTCCAGATCAGTAAGACAGAGATAGGGCACTCCAGGGGGAAAGGAGCTTCCAGATCACAAGGTTACACAGTGGGGAGAGTGTGAAAGAAAGCGATAGCAACAAGGGTGTGTGATACAAAAGGCCAAGCAGAAGACCTGGGAAAGTGTCAGGAAATTTGGCAAATCAAAGCTTATTATTGGCCCTCTAAAGTTTGAATAAAAATGTGAATAGAAGAGTAAACTAAAGGCAAATATGTATGATAAGAGAGTTAAAACATACTTTCAAAGATTTTGCAGGAAGAAAAGGAGAAAGTTATTGAATTGTGAATGGAGTTACAGATTTGGCTTTTTTCTTTTGATTTTTTAAAATACTTTTTGGGGTTTCTTTTTGTTGTAATTGTTTCTGTTATCAAGCTGACAATTCTCTGTTGTTGCTAGTGATTCTACCTTCAGCAGCTCCTCTCTAATCCTAATTTCCTGAGTACTTGAAAACCCGAGCCATATCCTAGATCTGTTTGCAAAATTAGTCAGTGAGCATGAAGGAGTCCTCCCAAAGGGTTCTCCCATGTGTAAGGGGCCTGAGAGATAGTATAAGTGTGCCAGATAATAGAGACATACAGTGGTAAGACAGAGGGAAAAAAGAAAAAGAAATAGTTGGCAGGAGAGTTCTCCATAGATAAGATAAAGATTTAAGTTGCTTTTGTTTTTACAATGCTGTAATGCATATTCCTAAGCACTTCATTTCATATATTTGTGACTATATCTGTAAGATAAATTCCTAGAAGTAAAATTTCTGGGTCAAAGAATATGTGGCTTAAAATCATGATGCATAAAACTTAATGCTCTCCAAGAAGACAGTAGCAAGTTAAATCCTTACCAGCAAGGTATGAGAGAACCGGCATCTTTACATCCTGGCCAACACAATGTACTGTTGAATGTTTTCATCCTTGCCAATCTGATAGTGGAAGAGTAGCATGATGTTTTTTTTTTTAAGTTTAAACTTGCATTTCTCTTTTTATGAATGAACTTGAGCATCTTTTCATAGGATTAGAAGCCAGTTTCAGTTTGTGTTTTGGTGGAATATTTTGCACTTTTGTACATTAATATTTTATTATAATTTGCAAAATGACTTACTTATATTCTTCATACATTAAGAAAAATTTATCTTTAATCAGTAATATGAACTGCACATTTTTCCCTGTTCATTATTTTTTGTTTGCTTATGATATCATTGTGCAAGACATATATCTAAAATTTTTGTGTGTGTGGTAAAAATTACCAATATATTATTTCATGGTTTCTCAGTTTTTTGTTATATATAGGAAAGTCTTTACTACTCTGAGGTTTTCTTTGTTTAAATTCAAGATTTATTCTTTTATCAACTCATCACTCCATTCATTTCTCTTTTCACCATTTACATTTTTTGAAACCATTTATATTTTTGAGAGAGGTGAGACATTCTTTGAGAAGAGAGACCTTTTCTCTCTATTTTTCATACCTCTTAACCTCTCTCTCATATTTTCCATCTCTTTACCTCTACAAATTTAGCACTACAATTCTGTAAATTTGTTTACATTATCTTCTGTTCTCTCATTCTCTCTCTTACTGTGTCTAATCTTATGTCATACCCATTCATTCATTGACTTTTTAATTTATTACTGTGTTTTTTATTTCTTAAAGTTCTATCTGGTCTTTTTTAAACTCACTGTGTCATTTTTTATTGTTTCTTATTTTTTGCAGATATTTTACCTTTCATTTACTTAAATAAAATTAGCATAGCTATTTATATTCTGTGTCTGAATATCTGAAGTTGTATGACTCCCTTCTTCTGTCTGTTTATTTTTGCTGACACTAACTAATGGTGACTTGCTTTCTAATGTGTTCAGTGGTCTTCAAATGACTGCTTACTGACAGTGAAAAGTCATTTGTACACAATTCCTGAGGCCTAGGATGAAAGTATCTGCCTCTAGAGATGATTAGAGTTTGCTTCTGCCAGGTACTTGGGAGAACTATGGTTTGATATCACATGAATCTAAATTCATAGCTTGAAGTTTCTTGGCCCACCTCAGTGACAAGCATCTGGACTATAAATATGTGCAAATTCTGGCCAGGCGTTCAATGGTGACATCCTATCAGGGACAGATTTCTTTTTCTTTTCCCTGATTTACTTAGTGTCAAGAAAACTCTCTCCATTGTTCCCCGAGGAGGGGGAAAAGGAGCATCTCTGCCTCTGGTTCACATTGGGGGAGTCCCAGCTTAATGTGAGGTGAGAGTCTCCTTTAAGATCTCCCCTTTGTGAGACCTCCTTCCTACCTTGGGTGTGTCCTGGCCCATGGTTCTGTCTTGTTCATTAAAACCATAGTCAATTCAACTTAAACTAATCAACAAAGGTGTTTATGGCAAAAGCTAACCATTTGGTAGCTCCTTGTTATCAGCTATTCAGTGCATGTAAGAAGAATTTCACTTAATATTTTATCCAATTTTTCATTGTTTTCAGCGGATGGGTTAATTTAAATAACTGAGCCCAATATTACCAGAAATAGAATAATTCCTGTTGATTTTTCTTATACATTTTAGAAAGAGTTAATCTACTTTTTTTTTTAAATCCTATATTTTCATTGGCTTCACATTTTATTTATAAATTTATTTTAGAAAAAAATTGAAGTTTTTGCTTTAAGTCTTTGGGAATATGGTATGTTTTTCCATTTTTTCAAGTCTTTTGTTTCTCAATAGCATTTTAAAGATGTCTTGTTCTGTATAATCTTTTTTTGTTAAATATTCACTTTTTGGTTAAATTTATACTGAAGTGCTTTATTTGTTTCTGTTATAGTAATATATAAATATTAAAACTCTAAAGTTTCTTAGAGTTCTGCTTTAGCTCGATCCTATAGGTTCTGATACACACTAACTTAATTATTTTCATTTTTTAGATAATATTCAAGTATATCCATGATGATAGAGTTGTAGAATAAAGCATTTCCAGGTGCAATAATTTTTTTCCCTAATTTTATTATTAGTATCTAAATAAATTGCTTTGTAACCAGTGAAGTTTTTCCATATTCATTCTAATTTTTGGAATTTATTGAAATTTTCTTTGTGGCCTTATATAAATGCTCAAGTTTTTTCCACGAGTACTGGGAAAAGTATATTCTCAAGGGATAGAGTTCTATGTGTCTCAATTAAATTTACTTTATTAATTACATTATTTTATGCTGAATGGCGCTAAAATGCACAATAAAAGGAATGAGTCTCATACATGGGACTTAAAATTTTCTCAGTTTTTGTGTATTGGAAATGTTTGTCTCTACTTTTTGACTTGAAAATGGTTTGGCTGGGTTTAAAATCCTGTGGTCATGAATTGTAGACATCGTTCAAATTTCTTCTAACTCTTCTGAGTGCTGCTGTGATAAAACCTAAGACCAGTCTGAGTTTTTTCAAGTCTCTTTACAGGTACTATGATCTGGCTATTATAAAGCCCAAAGGATTTTTCATATTTTTAAAAATCCAATAAGTTTTCTAAGATATGTCTCAGTGTTGATCATCTGTGTTAATTTTTCCTGCAACAGAATAACCCCCTTCAATTTGAAGAGTCGAATCTTTTATGTGTGGAAAGTGTTAAAATTTTATTTATTAAAATATTATTCCTGTTCCACATTTTCCTTTTTTTTTTTTCAGGCATATTTTATCTACTATCTGCTCTTCATACCAATCACTTTCCTGCAAATCCTTTATAAACCTTGTTTATTTCTCTTTACTCTTATTCACTTTCTTCACTCCCATCCTGTGAGTACTTAGTATGTTTCCAGCAGAATAATCTACTTTTTGCTGCTTCCATTGTGGTCTTTATTTCTAGGTCACCTTCTTTAATAAGTTTTGTCAGTTCTTGTTTCACTTCCTATTGTCTTGCTAAATATTTCCTGAACTATTCTATATCTATCTTGTTTTGTTTGAGATCCTGACTTTTTTTTTTTTTAAGATATTTGCTTCAGAGTTGGTTTTTTTTTTTCTTTTTAAATTTATGACAGTATGTTAGGTCATGAATTTCATCTGTTTTGTGGCATTATTTTTCTAGTGAATCTTTTTCAACTCTGATTATTTGTTTCTCTTCTTTCTCTTTTTCATGTGTAGATACAATGCTGGTTCCTTTTTGATTATTCAGCTTTAAACAGGTAAGATCTTTTTGAATCAGCTATTTGCAAGAAATTTATGTGGAGAGAGGGCCCAGGGCTATATTCTATGCTAGCAGGAATTCTCCTTCAACATAAGATTGTAATGGTGAGAGACAACTTTTAGTTGTCAACCTGTAGTTTCTCCTCCTGCAGAGATTGCAGCTGGAGAGCTGCACACAAGGACATCTTCCTCCTCTCCCTGATCCATCAGCACATTAAATAATGACTTTTTAATTATTACTGAGTATCTGAGTCATATATATCACTTCTCTTTAGAATAGTAATGCTCCAAAAGACTACGTTTGATCTGCAAATGCCACCAGCATTACCACTGTCATTGAATTTTGTAGCTTCAAGCCTCTTCTTCAATCCAGTTTAAAGATTAGGACATGGAGCATAAGAAAGTGTGAAGAAATTTTCAGAACAGGATAATTTCTGTGAATGGCAGGTTCCTAATGGAATGGCCATCAACATACTCGAAGGTGTAAATTTTCTATTTGAGACAAGAAGTCACTGTCCATTAAAAAAAAATCTTATCTTATTTTAATTATGTCATCCAGGAAGATTGATCATCCTGGAAAATAAAACTCGCCAGCCTCTGCTAAAGCTGTAGTTTTCAAGAATAAAAGCAGAGGAACAGGTCAAATAGTGTTTCCAGTGCCCTGTCTTGGCAAGACAGTCAGAATCCGTAAACCAAAGATCATGATGGGGAGAATGATGTAAGGTTTATTAAGCTTCGTTCTACACGTGTACTATGTTTAAATATTTGTGATATTATATGTTTATTTTTATAGATACATATCTATGCACCTTCTATTTCTTTTTATCAGAGAGATTCAGAGGACAGCTCTCCAAGTGAAGAGTCTCGTACTTACTTTC
Source organism: Pteropus vampyrus (assembly GCF_000151845.1). Classification (NCBI taxonomy): domain Eukaryota; kingdom Metazoa; phylum Chordata; class Mammalia; order Chiroptera; family Pteropodidae; genus Pteropus; species Pteropus vampyrus. The sequence continues at coordinate 5,493,331 of NW_011888836.1, forward strand.
TGAAATATCAGAGAAGCACCTGGAAAGACCATGGGAACAATAAATAGTAATTACTAATTCTTGGATGCTTTGAATGTACAAAGGATATCTTATTTATTCTTTTTCTTTATTAATACATTGAAATGAATGTATATTTTATTTTATTTTTATCAGTATAAATATGTTTTACTTTATTTTTATCTTACTGTGGTTAGAACACTTTTATACCCTCTTAATGAATTTCTATATGTACAATACATTATTATTGACTATAGGTACTAATTATCAGGGAAATGTAAATTAAAACCACAATAATATACCATCTCACATCTGTCAGGATAGCTATTCAAAAAAAAAAAAAGATAAGTGTGAAGAAACTTGGCACACAGTTCATGGAAATATAAACTGGTACAGCCACTCTGGAAAATAGCATGGAAGTTCCTCAAAAAACTAAGAATAATATTATCATATGATCCAGCAATATCACTTCTAGGTATTTATCTAAAAGAATTGAAATCAGGATCTCCAATAGATTTCTGCCCTCCCGTGTTTATTGCAGCACTATTCATAAGAGTCAAAATGTGGAAACAACTTAAATGTCCATCAACAGATCAATAGATAAAGAAAATGTGGTATACGTATACAGTAGAATACTATACATCCTTCTAAAAAAGAAGGCAATTCTGCAATATGTAACAGCACGGATGAAACTTAAGGACATTATGCTAGTGAAATAAGCCAGTCACAAAAAAGACTGCACAATTCCTCTTCTTTACTCCTTGTAACAATTCCGCACAGCATTTGTCCAACATTTTGCAGATGTAGTCTTTAGGGCTCAGAGAGGGTAAGAAATGTGCCAGAGTCATCCAGCAAGCAGAGACCAAAGCTGGATTCAAATACAGGTCCCCAAAGCCTTTTCTATGCCACGCTCACCAGAGGTGGTTGCTGGTGCTACAGGAGAAGGGGCAGAGCCTAGGATCCTTCGGGGAGGCAGGCCAGGTCCTGAGAAGTGTCCCACCTCTCAGGGGGAGACTGGCCCAGGGAATGCAGGGTGCTGGGAGCGCTGTACCTTCCTCCTGCAAGCCGCAATTTTTCATCACCACCAGACAGCTGTTTGAAATACTGCAGCTCCAGTCCCCATGACCCTCTTGGAATTCTTCCACTATCCCTGCTGCCTCACAGGCCCAGTATGGGAAATTATGCTTTAGAGTGATGTTATGAATATTCAGGAACAAGTGATTATAAATCTTCTGGCAAACAGTCCTATGGAAATGTTAAATAACCGTATGTTCCCATTTAACTTCATTTATAGCATTTGGATGAAACTAAGACATTTTGCCTCTTATTTAGGACTTATACTATTCGATATTTGTAAAGAAATCATTAGCCACCTCTTACATAACATAAGGAAAGTTCTCTTCATCTTCATCTGCTCCAGAGAGCTTTTTGTTTTGTTTCATTTTGGGATTTTATTTTGTTTTGTTTTGTTTTGTTTTGTTTTGTTTTGTTTTGTCTGCTTTGAATGCCCTATATTTGGCTGGGTCTATCACAAATAATATCCTAATAATGTGACTTACTTCAACTCAAAGACTTTACCAATTCACTATCTCTCTGAGGGCATTTACTGGTAATAAAAAATCTAATTTCCATACAGTCAGCCTTCATCTTGGACAATAGATAACATCTAACATGGTTCCTTTCCATGTATTTCCATTTTGTTATGCAACAAACCCTCTTCTCACCCCCAAATTAGTATTTATATCTTCAAAATCCAATTATCCATATAAATTTGGAATCTGTTACTGGATAAATGAAATCTATCTGTGTTCCAAGAAAGTTTAACCTTAATAACTTCATAATAGTTAATCATTCTGAATTAATCTAGAGAGCTTTTCAGTAGAGTTGCCAAAAAGGAATACTATTTAACTAGTTTGAGTGCCTTTACTGAGTTTTAGTCTCATACTTCCATGGGAAATTCCAAAGAGCAGAGACATAGAAGAAAGGTAGACAGTCACAGGAGAACAGAATGAAATGGGGTCTCTAGTTATCTACAAGCTAGACGATCAACCCCCGCTTTCCTGAGCTTGAGTCCCTTCCTCTATGTTCTTCTAAAACTGGAGATTTCTATTTTCTCTCTCCTGAGTAGAATGTTAACGAATACTTTCCACTGTCCTGGAATGCCATTAAATTGCAGTCGTCCTCCCTCATGAAGTCTTGCGGAGGCTGTCAGTTAGACCAGTATCTCCTGTGGCTTCATCTCCTCCTCGCTGATATGATCTTGAAAGGCTCTCTCCACTCCGTGTCCAAGACCCACTGTCTGGCTCTGTTATAGCCCCAAATACAAAGTTTCTGGGAGGTCTGGGGCTCAGGAATTCCTCTTTTTCTGCATCTTTAGTAAACTAAGTTAGTACCAAGACATTTCAAAGCAATCGAGTCTTCATTTACACCCTTTAAATATTTGTAGACAGTTATCATGGCCCTCAGTTCAACAACACGCTAACCCAGTTCTGCCCTCTCTCAGAAAACGCACATGAATAACATTCGTGCTGTTTTCGAAGATCTTTGATGGCACCAGACTCTGACTCCCTCGTTATCAGAACCGGAAAGTAAATTTATCTCCACCCTGAGCATAAAGCAGCTTTTGCTCTTTTTCATAGGAATTCACAGTGAAGCCTACAAACAACATTAAATGGAGATTAGTAAATGATGTTTTATTGAGCAGGCTTTCTTACTGGTAAGATATCTTCTCTTCCTTTTGTCTCTAAACTGCTCTTTCTCCTATATTTCTTTTTTGCCCTTACTTTCTGGTAAAATGTGTGAATTTGCTTTGTAGCAAGCTTCACTTTAGCAAACTCTGAACAGATTCCACTGTAAATTTTTCAAGAATAGTGATTAAAATGGTAATTCCTCTGTGTGTGTGTGTGTGTGTGTGTGTGTGTGTGTGTGTGTGTGTGTGATAGAGACAGAGACAGAGAGAGAGAGAGAGAGAAGTGAGTAAGTGAATGGGTATGAATGAATGAATAAATAAGTTAATAAATGAATAGAAAATCTGGTGAAATTGTCACATTTTACAATCGATGTTATATTATGACTAAAATAATCAATACCAAAAAGTGTGATGAATAAGAAAGGCATGTAGCTACTGGCTTTGTAGACAGACAATCCTAAACTTCCACCATTCCCTTGCCTCCTAAACCTCTCTGAGCCTCAGTTTTCTTTCTTGTATGAGGCATATCCAACAGTCATAAGACCCACCTTGCAGGATTCAAATTATAATAACGTCGTAAAGCACTTGTCACTGTGCCTGGCACAGGAGGTGCTTAATAAAGTTTGTAATTATCTCTAAATGACATCCTAGTAAGTGTTAAAGTGAAAAATTTCTTATTTTTGCTCAGTATATGATATGTGTTCTACGTATCTATTGTCTCATTATCTCCTATTCTTTTTAATCCTTTCATGGTTGTTTGTTTGTTTGTTTGTTTGTTTGTTTGTTTTACAGAGGTAATTTCAGTACTCTCTTAAGATTTAGGACTCTGTGCTCCACATTCCCCAGAACTGATAAAGGCCATGCTAAGTAACTCCTTTCTAGTGTCTTGTCCAGCTTTGGAGGGCAGCTTCAAAGACCAAGATGGTGCAGAAGCCCCATCTCCCAATGCACAGAGTCCTCTTATGTTACCACCTTTCCCTGTTTTTAATGATGTGACTGTACTGGGGCCATGAAATAAAGGAGAGTGTTTCAACAATCGAAGTAACATCTCTCAAAATAAGTATGAAGTATATAAATAAGAAGTAGGAGAAAGACGAGTGAGCATTTTTCAAATTCTAAAGGGTATCGTTTGAATGATCTCTCTTCCAGAATTTCTTATCTGAAGTTGCAAAAAGATTCTTGAAATCCTTTCTGCCAATAAAACTTGGAAGTTTTGCAAGAACCGCAACGGAGCAGGCATCTTAGACATGGTGCCGCCACGTTGCCTGTAAATACAGTTCGGATCCCATCCTTTTAGTCCCATTAAAGCAAAATTGCATAACAGATTATCCTGAACATGATCACAACTGAAAATAGGGTCAAAAATAGAAAAAGAAGCCAGGAGTAAGTTTGCTGTGAGTGGGAAAGTAAGAAGTAGCAGGGCAATTTAGCTAAGAGATTGGAGACTGAGATTAATATGATTAAGAAAATACTAAATTCCCAAAGTAACAACCGCTGGCCAGAGAGAACTCAAAATAAAATGCTGTTTTTATTTAAGGTTCAATTGTCCTAGCAGGAATGGGGATGTCTGCACAAGACGGGCTGCTTGGTGTGGCTGGGAGCCCCAGAGCTGCTACAAGTAGAGGGTACCATTAGGTACCAAGCCCCATGGGCAACTTTATAGGAATTGTCTCATTAACCCTCACCAAGCCCCATGTGCAAAGTACTATTGCTATTATCTCATTTTACAGAAGGAGAAACTAAACATGGATATACTAAGTAACTTGCTAGACTCATACAGATTTACGATCCAATACAGGATGTCTGGGATCACGCTTCTAAACACTGTGCAATCCAGCCTCTTTAGCAACTCAGAAAGAGCTTGGTAATAGTGCTCTTGGGTACTAGTTACTTATGCCCTGTCCTAGGCCCGAGATACATCAGGGTTGCTGAATGTACATTTCCTACTTCAGCATGGCAGGTGGAAATGTAGGTATTCCAGTATGTTCATGGGGAAGATGAGAGAGACTTGGCGAAGGATGGAATGTGGACTGGTAAGGTGTGCGTGTGTGTGTGTAGCACACACAGACACACATCCACACACACCCACTCACCTATCCACAAGAAGTCCCAGGCATGTTGGCAGGGATCGTCCTGGCTCTCCTTACACACACCTCTTTTTTCTTTATCAATCTCACTCTGCCCAATTCCTTGGCTAACAAACTCTTTCCTCTCCCACCCTCAACCACCTTAACCCCTAATCCTGACCACCCACTTACAATATATTCCTTCCTACTATCTGTATATCCAGATCTTCAGTTATAACTTGGATCTTCATTTCTCCTCGTTCTTTGAAAGCTACAAACACAGAGGCTTGCTACTTATTATATCCTTATGCTCAAAATCCTGGCTAATATTGATAGGACTGAAATTAAATCACAATAGAAAAAGAACTTAATGCGGAATAAAAGTAGCACTTTTTAAAAAACTTTATAAGCTTTAGTTCATTCTGACTTCTGGAAACTTCTTCCCATGAAACGCCTATATTTTCTGAGTTTAACACTTCAGACATTGTGGTCACTTTACATTTCTACCTCTTCCAACTGGGTTTTTGCAACTCAGTCATCAAGTTTGTTACATAACAACATTAACAGCTAATAAATTAGACTCCTTCTTGCCATTTTCTTGAGCAGGGCCAGTGGCGCCAAGACCTCGTGGAATTTGGGGAGAATTTATTCTTAGGCAGATCCTCTTCTTGGGCTATGAGGCCAGGATTCCATCAGAGCTGCTTCTCCTAATGAGGAGGTAAATCAAGAGGAACCTGATGTGGATCAGCTCTTCTTCGAAACTCTTTCAACCAACATAATCCAGAATTTCTTAGATTTCAGAAAAAAAACGTGCATATACTGTATATTATGCAACATCTCCTATTGGGACTTGGGGTGGCACCCCTTAATCAAACACATTAATATTTCTATAGCTAAATATAGGAATGTTCCCATTAAGTGGGAGTAAATATAAGATAGAAATAGTCTAGTATCAATTTAGATTACCTTTGACTGTCAAATGACTTTAGATCAGACCAGCCTTTGTTGCCAAATGAGTTACCAAAACCTTTTTGATTTTCTGTTTTTTGGATTTGGGATTTTAAAAAGGGTTGTGGGCTTGTACATGCAAATAGCTGTTATTTATTGAGCATTCTTCTGCTCTCTTGTGATCCTAAAAAGGACCTGCACAGGAAGGTACTGTTAGCTTGGTGTTAATAGATGAAGGAACTTCAAATGGAGAGTCTAGGAAAATGGCCTGAGGTCATAGAGCTACAAGAAGATTCAAACCTGGTGTCCCTAAACCAACACAAGGCCTATGCTCTTGCTACTGTGATGTTCTACCCCTGAAAAAATAACCAAGCTTGGCAGGTTTTTCCTTAAGATGACAGCTCTCTGTATCTCACTTGTCTGACAGGCAGGCTCCTGGCTACTTGGCTTTCTCAGCTGTCCTCACATAGCATTAGCTCTTAGGGCTGTCAGGTTGACGCTGATCCCCTGCTCTTTATGCAGGGCCTCTCAGTTTTCTTGCTAAAGATATTTTAGAATAGTTGAGTGCCCCAGACATTCTTGAAGCGGTCATTTCCTTCCCTTCTCATTTATTAATGGGCTTATTTTTTTCAACTCCCCAGTGTTGCTCCGAGGCACTTGTGGAAGGCCTGTTTATTGCCTTTGGCTGACATTACCTTTCTCCTTCTCCACCCCAACCTTATCTTCTCCCTGCCAGCAGGACTAACCTTTGTGCCTTTCTCCTTTGGGCTTCTCCCTCTCCCACTCTACATTTTCCTGGGCGGGGGGGAGGGCTTCCATCCCTGGAGTTCTGAGCCATGTTTCCAAAGTCTGTGAAACCACATGCATGCTCCTGGCCTCCTCATTCTGTGAGAGCCTGGGCAACGGCTGAGGTGAAGTCACGCTCTGGATTGAAAATGTTCAAGCTTATCTTAATTTTTCTTTTGCCTTTTATCTTTTCACAGGACACAGTCTGGGATGCACCCCCTCAGCAGGAAGAGCCTGGGGCTGGGCTCTTCTCATTGGAGACCCAGTATTGGACTGTATGCCACTGGGCAGCTCCTCACTGCTCTGTGAGGATGGTAGCTGTAGTTAGTCGACACCAAAGGAACCTGCAGTAGGTGTGGCCACTGCTCCCCCAGCCCTCTCTGAAGGAGTATCGAGTTTTTAGGCAAGACAGGCCAGGAGTGGGGCCAATGTAGCTATCAATCGGCTCACTGCTTACCCATTGGGTGACCTCTCCAACATGCTTTTCCTTAACTTCTTTTGCCTTCACATCCTCACCTACAAAATGGGTGTCATTAGATTACCATTCTAATTCTGACACCAATTCCAATGTTTGGGGGTTTGTTTGTTTGTTTGTTTGTTTGTTTGTTTGTTTCACACTACCAAGCAATCCTCCCACACCAGCTGGGTGTTCTACAATTTGACTCAATTCAAGGACTCAGTCCCACAAGAATGCCTCCCCCAACTTTCAGATGCCGATCACGAGGCCATGTTGTTACCTATGTGCTTCTGACAGACAGGCTGTAGATCGGAAGTTCCCAGGACCCCCTCCTTGGGTTCAGTTAATTTGCTAGAGTGGCTCACAGAACTCAGAGAAACATTTACTCATGTTTACCAGTTTATTTTAAAAGG
>NW_011888836.1:5501616-5526552 GCF_000151845.1 Pteropus vampyrus
AAAACGCTTCGGCTCTGTTGGTTACCGTAAGCCTCTGGTACTTGTGAGTCTTGTTACTTTATTAATCGAAAGAGTATGTTTGCTATCCTCACAGCATTTTTACAGTGGGGAAAAATCTTCAGATGCCAACTTCACACATGGGCAATATTTTAAGCCACGAAAACCTAAAAATTCATAAAATAAACCTTGTCAATTGGCTGTGTTGCTTTTCGTATACTTACCTTCCATGTCATATCTCATTAGTTTACTTCGAACCTAATGAATAATCTGTTGGTTGCTGTTCAGTGGAAGGAAATGCACTTTCAAGTTGACTGAGAAAAAGTTCAATGCTGTTAAAACAGCACTTGTGAGTAGCTTACAATCAATCAGACTAAATCCTCTATGAAAAATTTTGGCCTTCTGGAAAGCATTATAAGGAGCTTTCGTTGCTGAGCACATCGATGGAGTCAAAGTGCTATGCAAACTAAAACATCAAATGATGTAATTAATCCAAATATCTTAACCACAGTGGCTGTTTCTTTTGGAAGAGAGTGAATAAATCCAAGATTTCACTTGGCCTGAAATATGCAGGTACTCAAGAAAAGTGATTATTGCTCCCACAGGTTCAATCTATAACAAAGGTTTATTTCATGTGCAATATACATTTGTCACAGGTGTTGGCTATTGAAGTAAATTATATTGAATAAGACAGAAAATGGCTGCTGTCCTCATGGAGCTCTAGTCTAGTGGGATAGAGAAAAATGATATAATTACACAAATAAGGCTGGAATTATGATCATAATAAGTGCTATGAAGCAGAGTGCTGGGTGCCCTGGAAACATTTGATAAGGCACCAAATCTAATCTCAGGAAGTGACATTTAAGATGAAATTTGAGGTTAAGTTACTCAGGTTGAGATTTGGAGAAATGATGTTCCAGGTAGGGAGACTAGTGGGAGCAAAGGCCCTGAGATGGGGAAAGAGTTTGGTATATATAAGATACTGAAAAGATGGCTAATGGACCACTACCTTGATAAGCATAGGAATGGTACTTTAATGCTTGCAATTGAAGATAATGTCTTTGCAAACTCTACAAGCTATCAGAACTTCTTTAGTAACACATCAGTGCCACATCCTTGCAGTAAGAGCTTCCAATCAGTTCCAGTGGTGACAACATAGCAGTTCCAATGGTGACAACATGGCATCACCATTGCTGAAGGAGACCTTAACATCAGTCTTCCTCAAGCTGTAACTAGGGCTCAGAATGTGGATGAGGCACAGCCAGTTAGAGGCAGAATGGGAATTGCAAGCAAAATCCCTCGATCCTAAGTTCAAAATCCTTTCCACGGCATCTCTATTACCTCTCATTTTAAGATGGATTTTTTCTCTTGAAGTCTTTCACTCGCAGAGCCCTTGGGTTTGCCAACCAAAAGAGTGGCTTCTTCTTGGCAACCTCTCGATGTTGCCAGCACCATCAGAGCCTGCCAGCGGTGCTATCCCTTCACTGTCTGAGATGTAGCCCCTCATATATGCCAGCAAGACCCCAGCACCTGCATGGGAGTTTATGAATTTCTACAATGTTAGTCTCAAAAGTTCTTGCATAATCTCAATCCTTGGTTCTCCCGCCTGTCGAGTATTTGAAGCCACCATGCATTTGTCAACAGTAACCATAATAGCAATTATTATAAACCTGTCTGCTTTGAAAATCCCTCATTGCTTCACCATCTTCTGTGCCTCTATTTATTAGAGCTGAGTGTCAGCATTCATCCTTACTTTGTCGCCATGAGTCCCCCAACTAGTTCTCATGCACAATGTTAGAGTAAACCCTTGCCATTCTCTATTGCAGACTAGGTAGCAGGAAAACTCCACAGACACTCAGACCTAGGTCACTGGGAAAACTGAGTATCAGATTTTATTTTCAATGAACATGAGGAAAGAACAATCATTTCTTTGATCCTGATGTAGCCCTGCAAGGGAACGTGGTACATGTTGTCCCTCTGGGAGAGACAGATGGGGGCCACTGCAGAATCCTGGTAAGAAAGGGCTGTCTGCCAGTGTTTCTTAGAAATATGTGTCACTTTGTGGTATCCCTATTTTCCTCCCCAATAGAATAATAATTTGGCAGAGTTTGAGATGAAGATAGTAAATCAATACCAGATTGTAAAAATGTTCCACCAATTCATCAAGCAGTGTCTAAGGCCTTGAGAACTGGCCAAGGAAATAAGCACCCCTGTATTGGAGCATTTTTTATTGGGGAAATCAATGAAGATCCCAACCTCCTTGTCAAGTAATAAAAAGCCATTGAGAGCAAGACACGTGTCTAATCTTCAAGGTGGTTATGTAGATGCTACAGAAATGAAAAAGAACATTTCTGAAAAACTGTGCCTTCGAAATTGCTCTCTCAGCAGTCATTCGATATTGCCATGCTGGGCCTGAAGAGGCAGATTCTTGTTAGAAATTCATTATAAATCTTTGGGATAGAGGTCAGGGTGAGTAGCTTATTGATACTAACACATTTTTTATATCCTGTTAGCTAACAATCATTTCTAAGTTTAGGACCAATTTGTCTTTAAACTATCAATAAACAAGATGGTACCCATATAACATGGCCCCTTATTGAAAGGAGAGAATGCCTCTTTGCAAGGGTGAATTTAATTTCCAAGATAGACAGAACTGTGCATATAAACAACTATAATTAAGAAACGAGATACGACCTAATTTTGAGGAATTTTGGAATAATCATTATAGGAGAGTTGGATGACATACATACATCTTGTTGTGACACGAATACCTAGGAGGTGAATTAGGCTAAGTTATTGTAAAGCATTTTTGGGAAAAGACAGCAAAAAACTACTGCTATAAAGGAAGTCTGTTGAGCTTTATATACACAGGACTGTCAGTGGCCACACAAAGAAACCTGGCTTGAGAACTGACTACATCTTAGATCCTGAGATATCTAGGATGAGGGCCCACCCAGAAATGTCCAGCAGAGTCTTGTGAGGCCAGACTAGAAGGGAGATTTCCCAGGGCTTACATTTCTGCAGTTATTCTCATTTATTTTCTTCATTCTCATTATCTCTTTCTCTCCTCTCCATACTTCTCACCTTCAGAAAAGTTTTAGAAGTTGCTGGTTTCCTTATAGATTACTGCAAACATAAGTTTCCCTCTGAAATAATATGGTGAAAAGGAACTTTTAAAGAACTTTTAAAGGCATCCCTTCTTTCAGGAACAACGTTTATTCTTTTGGGCTCTGTGATAGTTTTCAAACAGTACCATAAAAGAATATGACCCACTGAATAGTGCAGCTTAAAAATTCTCTGCCCTTGGAGAGCATTGATTTAGGATTGTACCAGCAGGTGCTCTGGGGTTAGATCCAGCACAACCCAGGCAGGGGTTATCTAATTCGCCCACTGCCTTTTGGGTTCAAAACCATTCCTTCAAGCCAGTGAGATTTTTCATGTTTCAGTAACAACTCTACGAAAACAAACAAAGGAAAAAACTCTTTCATGATGAGATTTCCTAGGAAATTCTGTGTTTGATTGGTTTCTTTTTACTGTTGTAGTTTTTTCCATTGTGTATGTTGGTGTGTTGGTTTTCGTTTTTTCTTGGCCAAGCCCAAAAAACCAATAAATCATCTCAAGAAAATAATAAAACCCACTTTCGATATCCTCCATGTCTTTCTAGTCTCTTCTACCACCCAAATACCTAGTTTTGCTCTACTATTCTTAAGTCCCAGTCAAGCATGGCATGATTTGCCTTTGCTCTAGAACTCAGTACCCACCTTTACCTCTAATCTGCTGACTTTTCTATCCTTTTCTATCCCCCAGGTCCCAGCTTCTGTCGTTTCCTCCATTTCTTTCTCCTCACATTTGGGAAGAATCTATTTTTTTCATGTTGCTTTAATTTGCATTTTTATAACTACTAGTGGAATGGAATATTTTCATTACCACTTGTAATCTTTCTTCTATGACAAACTCGTTTATGTTCTCTGTACAATTTACTATTGAAAATTTGTCCACCATAATGTTTATAAAATTTCTTTACATATTAAAAGTATTGTTCCTTTTCCAACCGTGGAAGTTGCAGTTATCCTTTAGTTTTTTGTTGGCTTTTCATTTTTGTTTATAAAATCTTCGAAATGCACTCATTTTTGTGTTGTCATTTTTTTTTAATGTATGGCTTCTGCCTTTGATGTCTTCCTCAATCATTTATATTTTCTTCTAGAATTTTTTATGGTTCATTTTTCTATATTTAAATGGTAACTCATCTGGAACTTATTTAGGTATATGATTTGAGGAAGAGATTAAATCTATTTCCTGCCAAATGGATAGCCAAATAGCCCAACACAATTTATTGAATAAACTGTTCTTTCCCCAGTGATTTATGATGTTAACTTTATTTTATAGTAAATATACATATATGGTATCTGTTTTTAAATGCTATTCTGTACTATTCTATTATTATATTTTATAATTATTTTTAATGTTCAGCATTATTGCATACTTGTTCAAATTGCATCTTGTTTTTAAAGATTAACTTTAAATTTTAAAAAAATTATTATTTTTATTGCATCTAGTCTTCTTTATTCAATCTTGTTTTTAAAGGTTGACTTTAAAATTACTTTTACTTTTCATGTCCCTCCTGAAATTTCATAAAACTTCAATCTACTTTTCTTGGAATTGTTTAATATATTTATTACTCTATCCAGATCTATATTTACACAAATATATAATATATAATAAAGATACATATTTAAGCTTTCTATTTTCATGAACATCTTATTTATTCTTCACAGTCAATAAGTAAAGATTTTATCACTATTTTTTTTTAGCTGAATTAACTGCGCTCAGAAAGTTAAAAGTTATTTCTTGCCTAAGATCATACAGTCAGTATTTTCAGAACCAGAATTCAAACACAGGTCATTCTGGTGCCAAGGCATATATAGTTGTAAACCATCTTCTTTTGTATAAATATTTGAAACCATTTTCTGATTCTAGAGAATTAAAGTTATATATATATATATATGTAGTTAAGTCATAAGGAAACAGATTTGTTGTGACAATTACTATTATAAGACCATTGAGGCATTTAAACAACTTTTCAATAAGTAAAATACAGAATTATCCCAAAATGTGACACATAAAAATGTACACCAATATATTTTGATTCTGACTGTTGGTGAAATAACAAAGTACTGGAATATTCATTAAAGTTAGTTTTTAACACAAAGATAAGACAAATAAAACAAATGACCACCTAAGGCCATCTGATCTTAGCTTGGTCGGTATATTCATTTTGGTAAGCATTCCAAAAAGAGAAGAAAATGCCGGGATTCTGTTTTTGTTGTTGTTGTTCTTGTTGTTATATATTTAAAAAATACTTTCTTTGCATTGTTCCATTTGATCCCATTGTACAGATAGTAAAAAGACTCAAAGATGAGTTACTTCTCAAATGTAATGGTGCTGGTAACAGAAAACTGATATCAAGACTTATGCACTTATCTTCTGATTTAAGTCAAGAACAATCTCTATTTCATCAAGAACATCTTGGGCTGCTATCGAACATTGAGCAGACTGAGCAAACAAAATATGTTTCCAAACACAAATTTTAAAAATTGACTTTATTTCTTAATGCAGTTTTAGGTTCACAGCAAAATCGAACAGAAATTGCAGAGTTCCCATCTACTCCTTCTCCCAGAACATAAACAGCCTCTCCCACTATCAACATCCCGCACCAGACTGGTACATTTGTTACAATCAATGAACCTACACTGAGACATCATCACCATTCAAAGTCAAAAGTTTAAATTATGGATCACACTTACATGCTATGGGTTTGGACAAATGAATAATGACATATATCCACCATTATAGTATCATACTGGACAATTGCACTGTCCTAAAAATCCTCCACGCTCCTCTTATTTATCCCTCCCATCCACCCATGCCCCAACCCCTGGTAACCACTTTTTTTTTTTACTATCTCTATAATTTTGCCTTTTCCATAATGTCATAACTGTTGAAGTTATACAGCATGTAGCCTTTTCAAATTGGCTTCTTTCACTTAGTAATATGCATTTAAGATTCATCCATATCTTTTCATAGCTCGATAGTTTATTTCTATTTAGTACTGAATAATATTTCCATTGTCTGGATGTACTATAGTTTATTTATCTATTTACCTTCATGATTGCTTCCAAGTTTTGATTGCTTCCAAGTTTTGGCAATTATAAATAAAGTTGCTTCCAAGTTTTGGCAATTATAAATAAAGTTGCTATAATGAGTTATGAATAAACCTGTGTAGGTTTTTGTGTGAACATAAGTTTTCAATTCATTGAGTAAATCCAAGTAGCATGATTGCTGGATCATCTGGTAAGTTTTCTAAGAAATCACCAAACTATCTTGCAAAGTGGCTTTACCATTTTGCACTCCCATCAGGAATAAATCATAGTTTCTCTTGCTCTACATCCTCACCATCATTTGGTGTTTTCAGTGTTTTGAATTTTCACCAGTCTAATAGGTAATTTTCAATTCTTTAATAACATACAATATTGAGCATCTTTTCATATGTTTATTTGCCATCTATACATCTTTGCTGAGGTGTTTGTTCAGTTATTTTGCTCATTTTCAAATTGAATTATGTGTTTTTTTAAGAGTTTTTTGTTTATTTTGGATAATAGTCCTTTTTCTCCCAGTCTGTGGCTTCTTTTTATTCTCTTGACAGTGTCTTTCACAGGGCAGAAATTTTTAATTTTAATTAAATGAAGTGCAGCTTATCACATTTCTTTCATAGATCATGCCTTCAATGTCATATCTAAAAACTCATCACCCAAACCAAAGTTATCCAGATTTCCTACTATGTTATCTTCCAGGAATTTTATAGTTTTTTATTTTACATTTAGGTCTGTGATCCATTTTGAGTTAATTTTTGTGAAGAGTGTAAGATCTGTTTCTAGATTCATTTTTTTGTTGTGGATATCCAATTATTTTGGCATCATCTGTTGAAAAGACTATCTGCTTCATTATGTTGCCTTTGCTCCTTTGTTAAAGATTGGTTGACTATATTCGTGTAGATCTATTTGTAGGCTTTCTATTCTTTTTCATTGCTCTATTTGTCTATTCTTTCACCAATACAACACTGTCTTGATTACTGTAGTTTTATAGTAAGCCTTGGAGTCAGATAGTACCAGTCTTACAAGTTTATTCTTCTATTTCAATATTGTTTTTTTATTTTAAGTCTTTTGATTCTCCATATAGACTTGAGAACCAGTTTCTTGATATCCAAAAAATAACTTTCTGAAATTTTTATTTGAACTGCATTGAATCTCAAATCAAATTGGAAAATACTGATATCTTGACAATATTACATTTCTAGCCATTAACATAGAATATATCTCAATTTATTTAGTTCCTATTTGATTTCTTTCATTGGAGTTTTGTAGTTTTTCTCATATAGAAAAATTTATAAAACTCTGTGGATATTTGAGAATGCTAGAAAGTTGCATAAGAGGGCATTAAATACCTAAATAAAAAAATAACCTTTAATCTTTACTTTTAATACACATGTCTTATTTATTATCATCTTGTCTATTTAATAATCACTGATTGTTATGAACATTTATGTGTATTATTATTTAAGTGTTATTTTTTAAAAAAAATTAATTGTCTTGTCTTGTTTTGTTTTGTTTTGTTTTGTTGTATTGTGTTTTTTTATTGGAGACCATATAGAGTCATGGTAGAATTTAGCTGGATAAATTGCTTTCTCTGCTCCTTTTCTTCCTCATCCATGATTAATAATGGTGTCTTCCATAAGGTTTAAGTATTAATTTAAATTATATTTGTAAGAGATTTAGCTCAGTGTCTGACACTTAACGATGAATGAATATTAGCAATTATTCTTTCTATACAATAAAATTAAACATGACTCACAGAAGAAAGCCAGATATGAAACAAAAGTACTCTTATGGGTTTTAAATCATCTAATCAAATAGGCCCTGTACTGTTTGTCAAAACACTTCAAAGACAAGGTTATCTATCTCGTCCTGTATTTCTAAAAACACAGAAGTAACGATACCCAACTTGAACAAATAAATATTTAGTAAGTAGTAAGGGACAATGAAAGTTATTTGTCCTTTTATTTCCTTTCACTATAAATAGAGATATACTGAGTGTCCAGTGTGTGTTGTATGACAGAACATTCTCTCACACCTACTTTCGACCCCACTAAACCTCAGGAGATTTTAGAAGATAATCTTGCTAGTAGTGATCTTCTTCCTTGTACTACCCATTGGACCTATGAAAAGTGAGATTTTTGTGTAATACTGCAATGAAAACAAAATATAGGTGTAGAGGTGATACTGTATGGTATGTGACAATGCAGCTCAGCAGCAACAGTCTTAATATTAACTGGAAGAGCGAAACAGACACAAAACTAAAGTTTTTGTATTTTAACCACTTGTGTCTTATTGGATAGCACAAAATGCAAAGTAAAAGACATCTTAATTTATTTTGATATATTTTGTGCTTAGTTAACAACTAAAATTCGTTTCTCCTAGTTGTATTGCTGATTTCAGTTCTATTTTAATGTTTTAAAAATGCATGTAAGTCAACTGTTAGATAACTTCCTGCAAAAATTATGTATTTACAAATACATAAATATGTATATGTATTAAATTTATTTATTGATAAAATGTATAGAGTGTTAATAAAAGGCAACTTTATTCTTTCTTACTGCAGGCCTTTCAAATCTGACCTTTGACTTGTTTTGCCCACTCCTATATATAGTTTATCTGGTATTTTTCCAATAGTGAAAATCCAGTCTAGTATAACAATTGCACATCTTCAATTTTTTATCTAAGTCAAAATATATCTTCTTCTTTGGTGGCTTGAAAGCGTGGAGTGAGAGGCAGGAGTTTGGGCCTACTTCTTTTCTCATATCTGGCTCCACCACCATATCTACTTGCAAGTTGCTATTTTAAACTCCTCTAGGGTTGGTCATGGGCTGGGAGTTTGGGGGAAGGTAGGAGAAGAGAGGATTGCTAAAGGACAAAAGGGTCTTACGTAGCTGGTACAGTTGTAACCAGGAGTAGATGTCCTCTGTATATGGTAGATTCCCTATGATGACACATGCTTTCTTAATATCTTCTTGTGAGTTTTTCATGGTTCACTTCTCTCCGACCCACAGTGACTATTGCTAAGATATCTCACCTACAGCTCTCTTCCTCTAACCACTAATGACCAGCACCATGATAGGTTTATCTCTTTTAAAGTTATCTCTCCTTGGAAGTCACCTTGGCCGGAGTCCTTTTCAAGATGATACAATCCAGCTCCATTACATTTGGTCCATGGGAAACTCACGCATTCCTTGCCTTGCTCAGCTCAGGAAGTCAGTCTTTTTTCCAATGCTATATCTTCCCTTGCCTTTGCTGTCTTAGAGCTACACAGCCTCTTCCCTTTAAACTCTTCAGGAGTCAATCAGACACTGGCTCCTCTCTCTTCCTAACCAGGGTCCCATGTGAAGCTTTTAAAATGATACTCTTCAAGCCTTATCTCTTGATTTGAAGACCCTCCTTTCTTCCTCCATGGGAGAAAGAGACTGCTTATTAACCATTTGGAAAAAAAAGTCAACACGGGCCTTTGTAATTACAATGAATTCTTTGTCTTTTCTTTTATAGCCTAGAAGGGAATGGTGAGCAGAGGATTCTACATTTTCTTAGTCCATCCTGCACAGACAGTCTTACACCTTGCAAAAGGTACAGGATGTGGAAATATTCAACAACTATTATATTTGCTCTAAGATTTGAGGCCTCAGCTAAAACTCTGAGTCAACGGGAAATATCTTATCCTAACATAGTATTATGTATATGTCATGGGCTCTTACTGGTAGTTCTTCAATATATCATAATTTAAATCATGTTCCTTGACAAAATAAATTTGGAAAACAATACTCTATTGTGCTTTTAAGTATGATGTAAGCTATTGGTTTGAGATACATTTTTAATCACGTTGGAAAAGTATTCTATTTGAAATTTATTTAACTTTTTATTAGAAATGGATATTGAATTTTGTTAAATACCTTTTGACATTTGTCAAGATGAACATTAAGTTTGTATCTTTTGACCCATTAATGTGATCAATGATATTTTTAGATTTCCTAACATTGAATCATTCATGGTTTCCTAGAGCATTATTCTTTTAATATAATGCTAGATTAGATTTGCTAGTGTTTTACTTAAGTGTTTTGTATTTGTATTCATAAGTGAGCTTGGTTAAAAAAAATTTGCCATCTTCGTTAGGTTTCAGTATATGTTAACTTTTTAAAAAAATGCAAGTATTCTATATGTTATTCAAGTCATAGTCCTCTTTAAAAACACTTTTTATTGAAGTATATGTATTAAAAAGTAGATATATCAATTAATTATCAAAAAATAACCATACCTGAGTAACCAGCACCCAGATCAAGAAATGCCAGCATAAGCACTCCAGAATTTTCCCTCACTTTCTCTTCCACTAGCTAAGATATCCTTAGAGAGAAAGGGTAACTGTCCCTTCCATTTAAGAGTAACCACTATCCTGAATTTTGACAGTCTAGACTAATTTTTATCTGTTTTTATATCTTATCTAAATGGACTCATACATATGTACTCTTTTGTATTGATCTTCTTTAATTCACTATTATGTTTGTAAGATTCAGCCATATTATCATTTGTGGTTGTATGCAGTTCATTCTCATTGAAATATAATATTCCATTGTATGCATATATCAAGGATTGCTTACCCATTCTGTTGTTGATAGACATTGTTGTTGATGGTTTATTTTTAGTCTGAGGTTATTACAAATAGTACTTCTCTGAACAATATAGTGTATGTATAAATATATGCACATATCTCTTCTGGGTATATACTTAAGAGTGGGATTACTGGGTCATAGGGAATGTATATGGGTTGTTTGCCAATTTCTTACTGTTTTGTAGGATATATATATATATATTCAGAATGCAAAGGAAAAAAAAGGGAAAAGATAACTCATGCAAACAGCAACCATAAGAAAGCTGGAGTGGCTATACTACTACCAGACAAAATAGACTTTAAAATAAAATTGTTACTAGAGACAAAGAAGAACATTTTATAATGATAAAAACATCAATTCATCAGAAAAATATAACAATTATAAGTATATATGCACCTAACAACAGAACCCCAAAATACATGAAGCAAAAACTAACAGAATTGAAAGGAGAAATAGACAATTCAAAAGTAATAATTGGAGACTTCTATACTTAATTTTCAGTAATAGAGAGAATAACTAGAAAGAAGTTCAGCAAGGCTTTAACATAGAAGTAAATCTTTATGACCTGAGGTTAGGCAAAGCCTTCTTATATATAAAACCAAAAGCACAAGTAATAAAAGAAAAACTAAGTAAATTAGATTTTATCAAAATTAAAACTTGTGTGCTTCAATGGAGATCATTGAGAAAGTGAAAAGACAACTCATAGAATGAGAGAAAATATTTGCAAATCATATATCTGATAAAGGGCTTGTATCTAGAAATACATAAAGAACTTTTACAATTCAATAATAAAAAGAAGAATGACTCAATTGAAAAATGGACAGTGAATATGAATAGACATTTCTTCAAAGAAGGTATACGTATCGCCAATAAACACACAAAAAGATGATCAACATTATTAGTCATTAGGGGAATCAAATCAAAAGACAATGAGATAACATCTCACACCCACAATGAGATAACACTTCACACCCACTTTAAAAAGATAGATAATAATAACAAGTGTTGACAAGAATGTGTAGAAATTGAAACTCTTGTATATTGCTAATAGTAATGAAAAATGGTGCAGTCACTTTGGAAAGCTGTCTGGCAGTTCCTCAAAAGATTAAACATAGAATTACCATATGACCCAGCAATTCCACTCCTAGCTATACACCCAAGACAAACGAAAACATATGTGAATGAAAACGCTTGTACACGAATGTTCATAGCAGCATTATTCATAGTAGTAAAACATGGAAACCACACAAATATTCATTAGTTGATGAATGGATAAATAAAATGTGGTATATCCATACATTAAAATATGATTCCATTGTAAAAAGGTATAAAATGAAAAGGAATGGAGTTCTTATATATGCAACATGTGGATAAACTTTGAAAACATTATGCCCAGTGAAAACAGCCAGTCACAAAGATCACTTATTTTATAATTCTGTTTATATTAAATGTCCAGATCAGGCAAGTCTATAGAGACAGAAAGCAGATTAGTAGTGGCCTGGGGCTAAAGGGGGTTGGGGAGAAAGGAGATGACAAGTGATTGCTAATCGGTACAAGGTCTACCTTATGGGTAACAAAATATTCTGCAGCTGATTGTGCTGATGGTTGCACAGTGTTGACTAAACCAGAAAACATTGAACTGTACACTTTAAATGGATGAATTGGATGATATGTAAATTATATCTCAGTAAAACTATTTTAAAAAGAACAATTTTGATCTTGAACTATTCACCCTTACATTTTTTAAAGGATTATTATTCTTTGATATTTCCTATAGTGTTCAAGATACACTGCTAAGTAGTCAACAAATGCTAATTAATGTAATAAAAACTTTAGTCAAACTAGACTGACTGAATAGACAAGATGCTTTCAGATTTCTCCAGTACACACAGACTTAGACCATCCCACAGGATTTTTATCTGATGAAGAACAGATCTTGTCCTGGGTTAGATGAAAAGAGGAAGCACCCCAAATAACAAGACAACTAAGCTACAAGCCGGTGCACTTCTATCTGCATAGCTGATAAGGACCATCTGATGCTGTGAGGCCATTCTCTCTACAAAGTCACAATATTTATTTTAACACCAGTGAATATTGAGTGTGTGTATATATCTATATAGTGATAAAACATTGCTCTAATATGTACACAGGGTCTGAACAAGATCAATTCATCAGGGTAATTATGCAGGCCTATGCATGAAAGAGGTTGTTTATATAGTGGGTTGATAGAGTACTGTGATATAAGCCATGGAGAAGCACTGTCTAATGCTCATAATGCATGATATATATTTCACAATAAGGGCATTATTTAAATAATTAATAGTGTGGACTAGAGACAGCACTGATATGAACAAAAGAGATAGTATGCAAGAAGTTTTGCTCAAATACTCTGCTCTTAATGGATAGGATAGAAATGCACAGCTTGGCCAAGCATATCACACATTTTTCAAGCATTGCCTTGTGATGACTGATTTTCTTCCTCAATCACTGCTATTCTTGCAGATACAATTTTGAAGCTTTTATTTGTAGATTGAAGAAATATGTTTCTACTAGGTATTTGTATGAAAGTTCACATGGAAAGAAATTGCCCTGTAAAACACCACAATAAAATGCAACTGTTTGAACTACTTAGATGCCAGTATTTTTCTCAGAAATGTCCTATTTGGAAATAGAGTAAGCTTAATTGGCAAAATATTGACTAGCCTATATGTAATTTATCTTTCAACCATTACTCAGTGTTTCCTCAAGCATCCTTGTTGTCCACCTAGAGAATAGCTCTGTGCTAATATTTAGCTATTGTTCCCAAGGACCTCTCTCAAAACTTTTCCTAATAAATATGTATTAATTCCCATTAACCTCATTCAGAGTAAGGAGCAGTGTGGATATGAAGAGTCCAGACGGTATGTGACTGTTTGTTACAGTATATGAATAACTCTTCTCATTATCATTCAGCTTTTATTTACTCAATGAATTCACATTGTAACTTATTTTTGAGGACTAGTTCACTTTCCTCCAGGACTATTGGCAAAGACATGGTGAAATCCCTCTTGCCTAGAGGTAGAAGTTACTATAGCTGTAAAAGACACTGAAAAAAAGTAACTATCCAAATGAATGCAGACATTTGCAGACAAAAAATGCACCAGAGGAGAATCTGTAGAAGTATTGTTGCTAGCAATAGCCCAGAGATCTTCTCTCACAGAGAGACTAGGCCCATGAATCGTGTCTGCTCCCTGTTCATCAATACCTGGGCATTTCCCAGCTCCACTCCCACCCACTTAGACCTTGGTAGAAACTGAAAGAAAAGCAAATAGGTATTTATAAATCTCTCTATGAAGTCCTGTGATTCACTGATGGAATCAATCCACTTGTCTCCTCAAGTCTCAACCTTTAAAGAGTAATGCAGGGGAGTTAGCTGATGGTCAACTCTGAGGCTGACTCAGAGGGTTATAGGGACTGCTGACTTTGTCCTCTTGCAATGTGCTCTTCAGTAAAATTATTGTGTCTCTCATCTCTGAAAAATATTATCATAGTCCTTTGAAAAGGAAAAAAACTAGATTTAATTTAAACAACGAAACAAAGAACTTTAAGGTATATTTCAAAGCGGTGTTAAGAAGTCAAGAAGGAAGTGACCAGATCAGTCAAATGGTGCAGAGAGCTAAGGAAGATGAGGCTGAAAAAGTGTGAAGTTTGCATGAATGACTTTGCCCACCCATTCGGTGAGAGAATTAGGGTGATACACTGAACAGTGGCTTGATGGGTCCATCTTGGGTTGTGGGTTTTCCAGGGGAGGACAAACCAAGCCAGAAAAGTGAAGATGTGAGTACATGAGTGCCTGATAATGAGAAAGTTAGGGAGTCAGTGAATTGGCCACCTGTAGATATATTAAAACTTCACAATAATCCCACAAGGTAACTGGGGTTTAGAGATGTTAAATAACTCACCCAAAGTCACACAACTAAGCAAGAAGCAGACGTGATAGTTAAACTTGCTTTGCCTGACTCCACATCTAGCATTTCAGCCACCATTATACACATTCCACAGACACTGTAAGTAACTTCCAGTCTGCCTCTAAGTAAGGGGCTAATTCCAACCAGCTGTAACTGGAGCCAGCAGAGGAAATCCCAATCCTGGACCAACTGGGGCAGGACTGATCCAGTGAAACTCATTGTCCCTTTGGGGTGTCCTGATCCTACCATGGGCTATGCTCCTCTTATACAGAGCATAATTACAGAATGTCAAGTTAATAAGATGATTTATAAGGTCCACATTTTATATCAAGCTATTATTTTCTTTTATCTCTCAACATTATATACTTTCAATAATTTTTAACAATAGTTTTTAGATCCTAAACCCTAAAAGTTCATATATATGCTTTGACTTTTTTACCATATGCTCAAAATCCCATGGTGTATTCCAGATTTAAAATTCAAAAAAAAAAAGACATTTGAAGAAGTCAAGCCAGAAACCCTGTATTTGTATAAAATGTCTCCCATGTGCTTGATGAATGATGGTAAATTATTGAGTTATTTAACAACTTCATCTGTGTGTATATTTTCCAGTTAATAATATACAGTGGCTCAGCTGTTTAACTAATTTTAGATAATTTTGATGATAATATGTTACTTTTCCATTGCTTTGGATATTTAAAGAAAGATTTGCTATAAATTTTTTTTTTTTTTTGCAGTTACATACTTCATAGTCTTTGAGACTCCTTCCAAAGCAAAATGTTATAGGAAAACTCTACTTCTCTACATAATTATAATGCATAAGCTTGTAAAATCTCAGGCTTAGAACCAAATCGAAAATTGAGTTGGTTTCCCACCTGGTGCAGAAAACCTCCCTCCATGCAGGATCCCTGACCAGCAGTCCCCAGGTCCTTCTAGTCAGTTCTAGAAACTACAGTGGAGGCTCACTCCATTTTTTAACTGCTCTGATTATAGCTTGCAGGGAGAAAACTAGCCTCCATGACAAAGAATAAGTGGTCTCCCTAAACCCTGGTGTCCCCATGATAGGTCGCTTTGATAAGCAACTGAGCCTAAATGATTAACTTAAGATGTAACATTATTTCTCCTATACCCAGACTCTTTCTAAAAATTTTCTCGACTTGAATCTAATACCAGAAAGAGCAGAAGAGAATGCAGGAGGAGCTTTCTCGCTGACCCTATCAGACTGTGGATAGGATGTGTGCTCTAGGGGCTAATGTTGAGAGGAACACCAGATTCTCTCTTGTTTGTTCTTTATCTTTACTTACTGCACGTTTTTCTGCCATGGATTTTTTTTTATTATTCTAAATTGCTCATGAGATAATAGTTGGTTTCTCAAAGTGCAAAGGCTAAACCTACTGATAAACTTCAGCTGCTACAGGGGATAAACGCCACCCAAACTGCCAAAACAATCATGACCTCACTTCCTGCATGGTGCACTGAATGCCTCACCAGAAACTCAGAAAACCCAGCAGGCCAGCTGTGGCACCGGCTAAAGTGGGAAATCAGTGAGTCATCCAGGCAGTGCCTTGGCCAGGCCGATTCTTTTAAGGAAGAAATACATTGAGAGACTTCTTTCACTCATTCTCCCCTATCACTGTTTCTAACCCAGGAGACTTTGCTATCACCAAGCCTTTGCTTTTACCAGTAAAATTTACTTGTGAGTTTTTTAAAAAGTCAGAGATAAACATTGAACAACTTAGATGTTCATTTTCTCCCTATCTAATAGGCTTTTCAGGTGTGATAAATACATTGAAAGAAGTCTCTCAATGTATTTCTTCCTATATATGTAGCCTCTACTTATAGCATAGCTTGGCCAGGAGAGCATACATTTAATTCATCATGCAAACAGAGTTTTCTAAAGTGGATATTTGAGGCTTCCTAAAAGTATAGGCTTGGGAGTTTTTGAAGATCTTGAAAGAAACGATGACATTTATGTGGTTCTTGAAGTTCTAAAGATCCTGAAAACAGATAAAGCTGAATTTTAATACCCAATGGGGGCTTTGAAAACTTCGGGGAAGGGAAACAATTGTTTGAAGGGTTACCATGTGCCAAGCCCACGATGGCCTTAAAGATACAAAATTAATATGACCTTGACTTCTATGTCTAGTCATCTCAAACACTGTGGAAAGGGCCAAGCCAGAGGAACGTACAAGTCCTATGAACACGAAGAAGAGGGCATTGTGTCCAGCCTTAACCTGGAAAAGGGGGCCAGGGAGGGTTTCTCAGTATAGGAACCATAATTTGAGCCTTAGAGGACAAGTAGAAATTAATGGATCAGACTGTGGTATGGTAGAATAGAAGCAAAATAGGAATTGAAGTTAAGAAGCCTGTGTGAGACTTGATTCTCTCCTTATTACTTATGCTACCTTCTGAGTGAAAGAACTAAGTTTCTAAACTGTTTCCCTTATATAACATGGCGATGATAATGCTCATCTTATAGTGTTGTCACAAAAATAAATCGAACAATATGTCTACTCCAGGGAGAGAGAATAGTATGTGCAGAGTCCTGGGAATGAAAGAGATTGGTACAGTCCTTGGAATTGAAAGGGTCATAATCACCCACCCTAAAACAAGTCTGTTTCCACTTTTATAATTCCTGAAATACAGAGATTTCTTTGAATGCTGTGCATATTTAATGTGGCAAAGTTTTCTTTCTTCTGAAATGTTATTGAACATCATTGCCTCTTCAGTGGGTAGGATCTCAGTATCAGGAAAATATCCAGTAACTTGTTTTGCCTGAAACAAGGAGGCAGAAAGACAAGGCCATGGTAAGAGAAGAGGCTGCAGAAATAAGCAGGGATCATAATCCATGAGGTTGGGCTGTTTTGGAAAAGAATTAGACAGGATAGAGTTTACACATGCAGAGAAAAAAGACAGGTTGAAGTCTTGGTGTTCTTGCTAGGGCAGAGGAACACATATGGTGCAAGTTACTAGAGTGAGAGTGCTGACAGGACCCTGGAGGCAGACAGAAAGTGGACCATTTCAATGTGGGATTTCTTCTATAGAGAAGTTCTGGGAAATGCAAGGAACAAGCACAGCCAAGAAAACAGATGGCTGAAATGGAGTCCAAGTGAAGGCCATTGGAGTCAAAGAGGTGAAGAAAAGGATTGGCTGGAGTATTGGACCAGTTTTTGAGTTTGGACTTTGAAGTTCTTCAAGAAGATGACAGGACTCATGGTGGAGAAGGTAGATACCCAAGTCTTCACACACCTTCTCCTGAATTTCTAACATGGATGAAAGGTACCACTGTCTATCCAGTTATCCAACAGAGACCCCAGGCTCAATCCTAAAATCCACTCTTTTCTCCTTCCCTGCATTTAACCTGGATCCTGCTCACATGGGGCCATTTGTACAACAGCTTCCTCTTTGAGCAAAGGAGAGAGGCCACTCAGAACACTGGTTATGAACTTGCTCTATGCAGCCAGGCAGATCTGGTGGAGTCTTGGCTCTTCTTTTTCGAAGTGTATCAATGTGGGCAAGTGACTTACCCACTAGGCTTTATTTTCCTCATTGTAAAAGAGGATAATAATGCCTATCTTGGGTAAAAACTGAAGTATATTAGAAGTATATTAGAAGTATAGTACAAGATGTAATATAGAGAAGAGTGGGGTCTAAAGACTGAATAGACAGAGGGGACTTTGGAGACTTTACTGAGAGTAAGAACTAATGCTGGTCAAGATGAGAAACCAGATGGATGAGAAGCAGAAAGGTGGCCAGCAGTGACAGTAGAACTGAATTCTTGCGCATCTAGAGAAGGGTTTAGGGATGAAGAGGTCTAGCAGATCATTACTACTGTTTCTACTGAGCAAGCAGAGGAGTAAGAATGGAGGTGGCCCTAAATGTCCTTCCGGCTGCCTCCAAGGCCAGCTCAGGTTGAGGAGTCCTAGGAAACCTGAAACAGGGAACATTGACACCAGCACCCAGGAAGCATCATGGTTCCCAGTGAGATGAGTGGGATTTGCAGACTGAGGTCACCAGGAATTCTCAGTGTCTATTAGCACTCACTTAGTGTTTGACATCCCAAATTTCAACTCCATATTGTAATTTTCCCACATATTAACATTTTTTGAAATTGAAATTTTTTTTTATTTTTTTCTTTTCCCCAGAAATGCTGTGTATTAAATCCATAGTGCTACCATCAATGGTACCTTAGATTCAAGAAAACACAAACTATGTCATATTAGTATCAGTTAGTTAAATAAAATGTGTGAAACTTCTGAAATTTTGTGGTATTTGACCTGCCATATTAGTATCAGTTAGTTAAATAAAATGTGTGAAACTTCTTCTGAAATTTTGTGGTATTTGACCTGTACGTCACATACTCTGAGGGATGCTAGGAAAAATAAATATTGTGACCAGCAATACCCAGTGCTAATTATCTAGGAAAATTCATGTTTAAATCAATTGATTGGGGAACTATACACATTCAGGAAATTGGCTAATCGGAGGTGATAATAGCAGAGACCCCCACTGCCTGGCCAGCTAGAATACATGTCTTCCTACTCCCAGCCCAGGGCTGCCTTTCCAGTAAGTCCTTCTGAATATCTGCAAGTTTAATGCACCAAAGCTTTCCTCATTCATCCTGAAGCCTTGACAAATGTGCTCTTGCTTACTGGGGCTTCCAAAAGAAAAGGTTAAATGAAATCTGAATAGAATACAAATAGTTCTTCCTTTCAGGGATTTTATTCTCAGATAGCTCAGGCCTGAAAACAACTTCCTTCGTGATCACTAGGGAGCCTGCATTGGTGTTTGGTGTTCTAATGGCTGGAGACATCCCCCAGGTTCCCTCTATCAAACCATGTGATTGCATATATATTTAATCAGTTTTCACCATGTTCCTGGAAAGGCCTTTAGCAGGCAGACTCCTCCTCCTGCTCCCATACATCCATGAAGTTAGTTGGTAGAGCCCTTCATTCAGCCACAGGGGCTCAGTAATCCTCTCCCTGCATCCTCTCCCAGGCAAGCCGAGCTTCCCATCATGCTTTATAGCTCATTGTTCTGAGGAGAATTACTGCCTTCCAGAACTTACCTACATGAAATTACCCACACCTTCTTCATGTATAGGCCAATCAAATCATATATATATATATAATTTTTTTTTAATTCATAGAGGGTAGGATCATTCAGGAAAAAGAAGGCCCAGGGTAGAAATGAACTAAAATGCAATGAATTGTGGCTGACTCTGCAAATGGGATTGTGATGCAGCAGAGAGAGGCAGTCCTAAAGAGAAGGAAAATCAATTTTTATTAATGATTTTGAGTGTGCCATTGGCCTTGGGTTAATTATTTATTTGCATGATGTTTAGATTTATCTCACAGACATGCCAGATTATTTGAAAGGGTTTTAGTGCCTTTGACCTATGCTCAATGAATCTTTTTGATCCATATTTCATTTTATATGCAAAAACAGTAAGCAATGTATTGGTCATTTTTCTACTATATTCATTAATTCAATCAATTAATAATTAAAGATGCTTACACTGTGCTAGATGTTATTCTAGGTTCTAGGAATGAAGCTATGATCAGAATGGACCCTACTTTCATGAAGCTTAACCTTCTAACCATGGGAAAGATAGGTGAACAACTAATAAAAAATGAATGTGATATAATGAAACAGCACTTTATCTCTGTGTCGTATCTCCCAAAACTCCATAGTTATGTCTCATAATGAGAAAAACATCAGACAAATTCTAATAGAGGGGTATCCTACAAAATATTTGACCAGTACTCCTAGAAACTGTCAAGGTCATCAAAAAAAGAGAAAATTTGAGAACCTCTTATAGCCAAAAGGAGGCTAAGGACACATGACACAAACTAAATATAATGTGGAATCCTAGATGGAACCCCAGAAGAGAAAAGGACATTAGGCAAAATATAAGGACATTTGAATAAATTATGAACTTCAGTTAATTTTAAAAAATTAATGTGAACATCATAATTTCAGATAGTGATAAATGTGATAAGGAAAATTAAAAAGAGTGATTCTGAAGATCAGTGGGGTTGGGGAGTTTCACCTTCATCAGGGAAGCCTCAATGAGGAGGAGACGTTCAAGTGGTGACTTGAATGATGGGAAGGCACTGATCTGCAAAGTAGGGAAGACCATCTGAGGAATGGGGACAAGTGAAAAAAAGACCCTGAAGTAGGAATGAGCTGGCATGTTTAAGAAACAGGTAGAAGGCTTCTGTGCCCAAAACCAGGCCGGAAAGTGGGAGAATGGGACAAGATGAAATTGGAGAGGTATATAGATAGGTCTGACTAAGGAATTTGAATGTCATTCAAAGTCATTGGAGGGTTTTAAGCAGGGAAATGGCATGATCTGACTTGTCTTTGGAAAACATCACTCTAACTGCTGTGCTAAGAATAGAGCATATTAGTGGCTGCCAGGGGCTGTGGAGAGGAGGAAATGGGAAGTGACTGTTTAATGGGCATGGCGTTTCTTTTTGGGGGGTGATCAAAATGTTCTAGAACTAGATAATGATGATTAGTGGAACAACATCGGTAATATACTAAAAACCACTGAGTCATACACCTTATAATGGTTAAAATGGTGAAATTTATGTTATATGAATTTTATCTTAATTTGAAAATGATTAGAATGTAGGAATGGGGGCAAGCATGGAAGGAAGAGTTCAGTAAGAAGGCTACTGCTCTAGTCATGAGAGAAATCATGGTGGCAGGGATCAGAGCGATAGCAGTAAAGATGGGGAGTAGTGTTTGGATTCAGACGTATTTTGGAGATAGAACCAGTAGTATTGCTTTAGAGTTGGTGTAAACGGAAGGGGTAATTGAGATAAATCAAGGGTGGTGTTAGGACCCTAGGAGAGACATCTCTGACTTCTAGTTTAAGACATTCTAATGTGGATTTTGTATGCCAAGTGCTAGTACACTTTTGGCTATGATTAATAAAAAATGCCAACTCAATCTGTGTTAAACAGTAGGAAATTTATTACCTCACATAAGAACAAGTCTAAGGGCAGTAAGGGCTTTATACTGGTACAATAGTAGCTTAACATGTCATCAAGGACCCAGGTTCTTAACATTTTCCACTATATTACCTTCAGTCTGTCAGCTTTGTCCTCACATGGGCCATCCTTATGGTTTTCAGATGGCAACAACAGTTCCAAGTGTCACATACAAGGAAGATAATGACAAGGGGAAGAATTGGCATCCCTTTCTATGTACTTTCTTAGAAGTAAAGAAAGTAGAAGGTCCCCCAATGATTTCTGAGCATGTTATATGTCTACTTCTAATTTTATTTTAATTTTGACTCATGAAAAACAATTATGTGCTTATTCAAATGGAACTGAGCTACCAAGAGAAAAAGAATAGTTTTGGAGTAGGGGTAGAGGAAGAACAAAATTAGAAATTAAAAGAAGTGGCTTTCCTTTGGACCTGTGTGATGTTCACTGTGATACTGTTCACACACATCTTTCCATGAATAACAGCAGTCTGGGGCTTATGAATAATGAAGAGACTCTTGTGTTTTTCTCTCATGTCTGTCTGAGATTCAGCATGGAAAATAGAATTACCACAGTTGGCTTAAAACACCCAGGATCCATCCTCTACAGCTGGAGACGAGGTTTAGTTTCCCCTGAAATATATGGCAATGAGAGGATGGCCAGGGGATCCATTAAGAAGGGCATAGAGATTGAAGAATAAATGGATAGCAGATAGGCAACTAACAGTGTCTGCTTTATCGTGGATGAACAGAATACCTTTGTTTCAAAAGTTTGTTAATTTATAAGTAGTAACAGGTACAAAGAACACAAAGTATATTATTGTATCACTAGAAATATGTCTGAGGAACTTCACTATCCCTGATGAACTAGAAAAATGCATTTTGAATAGCCCTGAACATTTGACAAGAGTTTGAAGTTCCTAGAAAGATTTAATAGAACCATGGAAAAATAGGAAATCAAAGAATGATGTTTAATAATAATAGCTACAATCAATGAGCATTTCCTATGTGTCAAACACTTTTCTACATACTGAACATATATCATTTAATTGCCAAGACATCTTCCTTCACTTTACAAGTGAGGAAATGGAGATTTAGAAAGTTTAAAGCAATTTGCCTTAAACCAGGATTTGAACCCAGACAGTCTGGCTCCAAAGCCTACATGCCTAATCTTTGAACTTCCTACATATCAAGCACCAATCTAGGCTTGA
Organism: Pteropus vampyrus; assembly: GCF_000151845.1. NCBI lineage: Eukaryota > Metazoa > Chordata > Mammalia > Chiroptera > Pteropodidae > Pteropus > Pteropus vampyrus. The sequence continues at coordinate 5,524,537 of NW_011888836.1, forward strand.
AAATCTAAACTTTAGAGCAATACTTCTAAACCAATATCCACTTTATGAAAAAAAAATTTCCAGCTATCCTCAAGAGACTGATTTTGATTACTTATTTCATGTATAAAATATGCATCTTATTTTCTTTGTCATATATAAAATTGCATCATGAAATCAACTTTCATTTTTAACCTTTTCCCCCTTTTTGAAATTCTAATATACTTACTGGGGTGGGGGGGTGGGGCATGTTCTTCTGGAGTGTGAATCACTCTTCTAGAGGATTCAGGGAAATACCTACAAACTGAGATTCCTAAGAAATTCTGGTCTTGATGGAATTCTGGTCTCCATGACCTGTAATTCCTGTCTGTATACTTCTCAAGTAATCTAGACCATTGCTCAGCCTTCCACTTAACTTTAGTAGAATGTTCTGGTTTGGGGGTCAAAGGCTTCCTAGAGCTGACTTTCCATAGTGTAAGGAAGGGCAAGCGACTAATCCTCTCATTTGTTAAGTGGAGAAAACACATGATATTTATCTTCAAGGGATAAATGGGGCTAATTATGGGTCAACTACTAGTTAGACACACAGTTTTTATTTCTCAAAAAATCACCCTCAAGGGACAGAAAATATATCTCTATTTCCTCCAAGAAAATAGGTGAGACTAAAGACTACTTTTACTTGCTCCTTCTCTCTTTGCATAACTATTTCTTGAGGGCCAGGAGCATATTGCTAATAGTCAGCACTTGTGTGGAATTATATCATAAACACAATAAATAAGATTTGCAGTATTAGACTGGCCAGTTTCCCCTGCTCAGTAGTAGTAGAAGCATCACATCCATCCACAAGACTCCCCCTTGACTTGAAATCAACAATTTATCTGTGTCCTAGTTAAAAATCATTCGGAATTGCCATCCAGACTGCAAATGCTAAATGGAGCAATAAATATTAATATCATGCTATTGCTCAGCCGCACATGGAGACTTAGCACAGTCCCCTCTCATCACAGGCAGAGATTATGTCTTTGCGGTCACACATCAGAAACCCAGTGCCATCATTTCTCGCCTGTAGGTCTGTGAATGACTGCCAGCAATGTAGGGCTTTGAGTGAAGCCTGTGTGCTAATTGGAAAATTTGACCAATTTTTTTTTTAAATTAGGCCAGTATTTGGAGATCAAGTTCTTGCTTCTGACAATACTGTACTACATATGATATTATTACTTCCAACACTGCTTTGCATATATACACATGCAAGTACTATATAAGTAATAGCTGTTTTTGTTGTCACTGCTTTTGTTGTTGTTCGACTAAGGACCTGGATGGCAGTATAAAACTATTCATCAAACATCTCTGATGGTGTTTGTCAAGGGAAGCTATTTCATATTCTCTCTTAGATATTGGCTATTGTCAGGAAGCATCCATATTTCCTTCAGCTCTTTCCTGAGGTAAGCAATGGCATAATGAGTACCTAAGAAGGATGATAGTTGTCAAGCTTTGGCCACATGAGGAAAAATTTTGCTGTAATTGTCCTCATTTTCCTTCTGAGGAAAGGCAGTTAGACTGTTTACCTCTTTGGTCTGTCTATCTAATTGGCAGAGAATCATGGGAATTTCTGTTCCTGGCTTTGTGGAAGTGTTCTAGCTTTAACGTTTGTCAAACTATCTACACAGGATGAAGACTGCTAGACTCAACTGGAGCACTAACATGGGCTTTGAAGGCACCTCACCTGGATGAAAGTCCAAGCTCTTTGCTCTGGCCAAATTTGTGATCTTGGGCAAGTTGCTTAACCTCTTTTAGCCTAAGTTTTATCTTCAGTTTGTGGAGAGAACCACAATTTATAGGATTGCGGTGACATTTAGGAATAATGTGTGTAATACACATAGTACACTAGCTTGGTAAATAGTAGCTGTTCAACAAATGGTAGCTATTGTTATAATTTCTTTACAGTGTTTATACTATAGAATAATGCTTTTGTTAAGTTTCTAAAAATCTACATTCAAATTTATACACACACATTATCACAACTAATTAAATATGCCCAGG
>NW_011888836.1:5526602-5532887 GCF_000151845.1 Pteropus vampyrus
AGCCTGTGTGCTAATTGGAAAATTTGACCAATTTTTTTTTTAAATTAGGCCAGTATTTGGAGATCAAGTTCTTGCTTCTGACAATACTGTACTACATATGATATTATTACTTCCAACACTGCTTTGCATATATACACATGCAAGTACTATATAAGTAATAGCTGTTTTTGTTGTCACTGCTTTTGTTGTTGTTCGACTAAGGACCTGGATGGCAGTATAAAACTATTCATCAAACATCTCTGATGGTGTTTGTCAAGGGAAGCTATTTCATATTCTCTCTTAGATATTGGCTATTGTCAGGAAGCATCCATATTTCCTTCAGCTCTTTCCTGAGGTAAGCAATGGCATAATGAGTACCTAAGAAGGATGATAGTTGTCAAGCTTTGGCCACATGAGGAAAAATTTTGCTGTAATTGTCCTCATTTTCCTTCTGAGGAAAGGCAGTTAGACTGTTTACCTCTTTGGTCTGTCTATCTAATTGGCAGAGAATCATGGGAATTTCTGTTCCTGGCTTTGTGGAAGTGTTCTAGCTTTAACGTTTGTCAAACTATCTACACAGGATGAAGACTGCTAGACTCAACTGGAGCACTAACATGGGCTTTGAAGGCACCTCACCTGGATGAAAGTCCAAGCTCTTTGCTCTGGCCAAATTTGTGATCTTGGGCAAGTTGCTTAACCTCTTTTAGCCTAAGTTTTATCTTCAGTTTGTGGAGAGAACCACAATTTATAGGATTGCGGTGACATTTAGGAATAATGTGTGTAATACACATAGTACACTAGCTTGGTAAATAGTAGCTGTTCAACAAATGGTAGCTATTGTTATAATTTCTTTACAGTGTTTATACTATAGAATAATGCTTTTGTTAAGTTTCTAAAAATCTACATTCAAATTTATACACACACATTATCACAACTAATTAAATATGCCCAGGGAAAAAATCAAAATAACACATTAATAGTCTTATCAGTTTGATTATTCACATTACATATGAACTGGGTTGCCAATTCTTTCTTTTCTTCTTTCCTTCCTTCCATACTTCTTTCTTTTCTTCCTTCTTTCCTCCTTCCTTCCTTCCTTCCTTTCTTTCTTTCTTCTTTGCACCTCTCTTTATGATCACCCAAGCAAGTTTCCCATTAACTTCCAAGGGAACTCTGCACCACTCTAGCATGCTTCTCTAAACCTGCTTCTTGTGGGAAGTACGCCTTTTTCTAGACATTTCTAGAAATTGAAAATTAGAGATCTGAACTTATTTAGTCTCTCAATTTTAACAGATTGGCTTTTATACTCCTTTCCTGATAACATGTAGATAAGCTCCATGCTCTTATCAGCAGCATTTCCCAAATCACTTGCTTGCACCATCTCTTTTAGAAGGAGAACTCACTTCTAAAAGTATAAAGGGATGAGAGGGAGGCTTTTACCAAGGTATAGTTTGGGTTAAACCAACTGAGCTGCTTGGTCTTACTAATGTTCCATGTCCATTCTCTCTTCTGCAGTTTTAAAATGGGAGCCCCTGGGCCCAATATGCTATTAACAAATCTGATTCCTTCCCCTGGTTGACTTCTACTAGTCCTTAAGCTATCAGTTTATATATTGTTTGGTATGATTTGTCTGGGAAGTCTTTCCTACTCCCCAAGACTGGATTATGGCCCCTCATGTAAGTCCACTCTCACAACATGCTGTATTTACCCTTATTTGCACTGATCACTCCATATGATGATTGCCTATGTCCTTTTATTTCCTGTTGGACAGTAAGTCCAGGAGGAAAGAGACTGAGCACCCAGATCAGTACTTTTCATGTAATTTCCCTTCAGTGAAAATGCGTTTCATAACTACATTTTTAAAAACTTAATGACATTTTAAAAGTTTTTAAAAATGATTTGAATTTAAAAATAGCATATAGTTCCCAACTGGGTTCTCATGATGCTATCCTTTGTGGTTTTTTGGAAGGGGAGTGTGTATGGGTTCAGTACACAGAACTATGATTGAGTAGACCAAATTTTTAATGGAGTTTTATAAAACACTAGAGCTAGGTTACATTTTGAACCAGCTGAGTAGCCACAGGTTTCATCATACTATTATTAATGGCTTTTTTTTTTTTTTTTTTTTTTACTATTACTAAGTCACCATTCTTCCCTTTGCAGAATTCATCAAAGGCACAATCTCTGCCCTGAGGTTTTCGATTTTATCATTCCAGTGCCTGAAGTCATCCATCTGTGAAGCAAAGGCAATACACACCTACCTCATAGGGGTGTTGAAAACTAATTAGGCAATGGTCAGCTGTCTTCAACATGAAAGCCGCGTGTTAAGTGTGCATGTTCCACATCCCTTTTAATTACACCCCATGTGCAAGCGAGGTAGCTAAGACCCCAGAGCCTTTGGATTTGCAAGAGCTTTGAACACAGTACAAAGCTTGTTGTCTCAATATAAAGTATAAATAAGAGGCATTAAAATGTCAGCACCTTTTCAGGGATTTTGTTCATTAAAATGGCTGCAAAAGCAGGCTCTGAATGAGTGACTGTAGACTAAGTCATAGTCTAAGTATTAGAGCAAACAGGAGCCTCCAGAGAGCTCCAGAGAGCTCCAGAGTGCGAAGAACAAGCATTGAAATGGTGAGTGAAGTGGTGAGAAGGAGCTCAGGGAGAAATCTGAATTTGCCCGGCACTCCCGCCCTGCAATGCTGCAGTAGATCAATTTGACACTTCCCGGCTCTAATTTACTTCCTCCTCATTTTGATTTCACGGCATTCCCAATTATGCAGCTGCCAGGAAAGGAAGCAATGGAATTGCAATGTAGAAAAGACCAGGCCACTTCTTTTCGGACTAGACATTTCTGCACAAAGAGCCAATGGGTCATATCTTCTGCCGGTCCGGAGATGCTTCCAGGACAACCACGTGTGGTCCCGTGGCAGCTCAGCATTGTTGGCTTCGCTCTTTCCTCAATGGCCACGCGGGTTCTCAGCTGCCTGGGAGATCATCTATAATAAGCCATTTTATTTGGTAAATGTTTTCCTACTTACTGAAGACTGTTCATTATTAATGATCAGAAAGGGAACTCCTGCCTCCTGTGGCAGAAGTTGATACATTTGCTTTGTATAATTGCCGTGTATAGTTAGCCATGTGGTCGTTCAGCTAAAATAAATTGCCTTCTTCCCATAAGAGTCTCCCTGAGTGTCACGGGAGAGCTAGAGGGAAGTTGGCCGCTGAGACTCATCTCTTAGCTAACGCGATAGTCGAGACCAGAAACAGAGGCAGATGGCAAGTTCGAGATGAATAGCATTTTTTAATGGCTTCAAAATAGCTCTGTCTGTAAAGGGCTTTGCTGAATGACAACATGTAGTGCGATTTAATTTATCCATTGCCGCGTTGTCAGAAATTCGGAGAACTGTTCTTGGGTTTATCTATTAGGACAAAAACCGATCTCACTTCAAAGCGGGGATTTAGAATGGTGCAAGTGTAAAAGCTGAGTAGAGTGGAAGGGTAAAAAGAAAATCCGACAATTATTTACAAATAAATGGCAAGCATCCTCCCCAAGCAGCAGTTTCTTGCAGTTCAGCATTTGAAGAAAGTTACTCCATGTTGAGATTTTTATAACAGAAGTTGAACAGACTCTGAACTCTGGAATAAAATAGTCCCAAGTTCTAGGAGAGAAGGTCACTATGAAGACAGCACACCCTGGTCTGTCTCCAGTTAGTAAGAATTCATATTTTACTGATAAGATTAACCCTTCAGCATCCTAGCAGGCGATTTGGGAAATGCTATTGATGAGAACATGGGACATCTCTGTATGCTATCGGAAAAGAAGGCTATGAAAGGTAATCAGTGTTAACACTGAGGGAAGAAATAGTTTTCAATTTCTAGAAATGTCTAGAAAAGGCATACTTCCCATAAGAGCAGGTTTAAAGGATCATGGTAAGAAAATACTAGCTAGCATTTCTTACAAATTAGCAGGTATATTAACCTGAGATTAAAGGATGAGAATTAAAATGAGAGGAAGTTAGATGAGAGCAATAATTTTATGGTAAAAACAAATAGTCACAAACCAATCACAGAGAAAGTTAGACCATGGTCAGATTTTTCTTCTCTCCTCTGATCTGATGTTGGAAGTGAAATGATGATGAAGGCTGTTCTTTCTTATTCTACATTGCATCAGTCTTTCAAAACATACACAGGTGCTAGTAATTAGTGGCCACTAGTGCTTGCTGTTTTAATGAAGCGTTGTATTTGGATTGAGATATTTACTTACTTTCTTTTTCTCTCTCTCATTCAAATCTGAAATAAGCTAGCTTGTTTACTCAAATTATTCAGTTCAATTTTATAGATATTTATTGATTTCCTACAATTTTGAAGGTATTTGTATACACCGATCATACTTTACAAGCCCCAAATTGGGTCAAAGTACTTATTTATAATGAGATAAACTTGAAATTGAGAATGTGTTCAAAATTCCAAATTATAAGCTTGATGCCAGGAGCTGAAGAAAAAATAAGAAAGTTCCTCAAGAGTTTACATACAAAAGAATTAAATAATTGCAAAAATAACTATAGAAGACAGAGTAAGACAGGTGCTCCCAAGAAGGCACAAATAAGGCTATGTGGCTTTCTTATATTCAGAGTCCTAGGTCCACTACTTATTGTTTGAAATTGAGCAGGTCTCTGAGCCTCAGCAAGGCTTAGTCTGCACTGTAAAGTGGAGACAATAATATACAGTCAGTAGATGTGTTGTCAGTAGAACAGTGCCTTTCACATAAGAGCAGTTCCAACAAAATGTTTAAAATGTATGCGGATTCAAAGAAAGAAGCGACATTAGAGTGGGGAAAGGTGGAAAAGGAAAGGATACATTTTTTAAGGAGGTATTTGAGACACTGAGAGGTAAGTTTCCCACAGGTTGAAGATGTACTAGGGAGAAAGGAGCTATATATTCATAGAGAAGAGTCGATAATAATTCCAGTGTCTGGGAACACACACCTACTCATCTGAGGAGAACAACTGGAAAGATAAAGATGTCCTAAGACATAATCTTGGGTGATGCCAACATGTAAGAGGAGGATGTATAGGCAGCAAAAACAAAAAATATGATCTGTAAGTTTAAAGGAAAACCAGAAGAGAACAGCATCACAGAGAGGGCAAAGTGTCAAATGGGAGCAGCAGAATCCAATGCCTCAGTGAGAGGGAAGAGATGGAAAACCAAGGGGAGGCCAGTGATTTTAGTGATGAAGTGGTCAGTAGTAGTCTTTAACAGTGATTCTATAACAAAATTATACCCACATAGCTCTGCCTCTTACAGAGGTTGGATTTATTATGTTGTATTAAGAAGGGCTTGTTCCATTCAAGCCATGGGTCGAGGCCCTACCCATGCCTCATGAATGGGGTGAGCATTCAGGTATCAGGAAATCCAGTTATTCAGTGAGGACATTGAAAGTCAGAAGGCTAACAGGGGAGAGACTTCCTACATCTTTCTGGGTTTCACTTTCTTGAGTCTGAAATTTAGGGGGAGTTTAAGGAGGAATTGAAGAAGCACCTAGATAAAGGAAATAGATGCTTTCAGCCACAGGGAATTAGAAAGGGGGCACTCTAAAGCTGAAAATCTGTGAGGGGGCCCTACTTTGTTGGGCAGATAATTTGACTTCAGCTTATTTTTTTAGCTTGTTTACCCCAAATCTTCAGTTCAATCTTATTTAAAGGTTTCTGACTGGCCTTAATTGTGCTGTGGAGAATTACAAATAGTATTGTCTGACCTCATCTGGACTGGTGTGTTGAAGGGGAAACAGAACCCCTTGAGACCAGTGTGGGGATGGCACCTTCAAGGAGAGCAGCCCAACCTGGTTACCAGAGCTCAGGAGAGGCCAGACTGAGAGATGAGGAAACAGGGGCAGTGAGTTTAGAGATGAAGAGAGCATAAGAAACTGTAGCAGCTAGCTTCATGGCTCCCTCCCTTAATTTGTACCTATGCACAGGCACTGAGGGATAAGGATGCATGTGAAGAGTGATTTAGTGATAGGGACTCATCACTGAGTAAGGCACCTCCCATATTTTCAAGAAGACTAAGAAAATAGCAGAGATTAGGAAATATCCCTCAGATGCATGTTTACAATAAGAGCAGAGGTATCTAGGTGGGAGAGCTTGAACGTGCAAGACAGAGAGGGGATGCTTGAGGAGCTGGAAGAAATGGGATTCAGGGCTCAGGTGCGTGGTCACCCCAACAGTGTTGGTGGGAATGTAAAATGGTGAGGCTGCTATGGAAAACAGTATTGAGGTTCCTCAAAAAAATTAAAAATAGAACTACTAC
>NW_011888836.1:5533402-5543587 GCF_000151845.1 Pteropus vampyrus
CTAAGAATAGAATTACCATATGACCCAGCAATTCCTTTTCTGAATATTTACCCAAAAATCTTGAAAACATTTATCTGCAAAAATACATGCACCCCAATGTTCACAGCAGCATTATTCACGGTGGCCAAGAAATAGAAAAAAACAAAATGCTCTTCCATAGATGATTGGACAAAGAAGATGTGGTCCTATATACAATGGAACATTGCTTGGCCATAAGAAAAGATAAAATACTGCCATTTGTGACAACATTGATGGACCTCAAGATTATCATGCTAAGCAAAATAAGTCAAACAGAAAAGTTAAGAACCATATGATTTTACTCATGTGAAATATAAAACCGAAAGCAACAAACAAACAAGATAAACAAATAAAAACTTATAGACACAGACAACAGATTGGAGGTTACCAAAGGGAAAGGGGAAGGGGGAGATAAACAAGGGTAAAGGGGGTCAAATATATGGTGACAGAAGGAGATTTGACTTTAGGTGGTGAACACACAAAGTGATATACATATGACGTATTATTGAATTGTACAATTGAAACCTATTTGATTTTATTAACCAATGTCACCCCAATAAATTTCATTAAAAACTTTTAAAGTATTAGTTAAGTGTGTTTAAATATAAAACAAAGTATGAACTCCTTATTCTTATATTTCTAATACAACCATGAAAATAAAATGGTTTACAATTAAATGCAAATAAACCCAATGTATTCAAATTAACATTAATTTAGCAAGACAGATGATGCTGTTTTGCTGAAACTAAATTGCTCTTCAGAATGTGAATATGGTACTGACTGCTATAATGCAGGCTCTTTACAATTCAGCATGCCATACTAAAGTTTGCTGTGACCATTCCATTTTCCCATCCATTTTCTCTATTCGAACCACTCTGAAACCACCATTTATTCAATAAAATATTATGTCATTTGAACTTCATTTGGCACAGATACATTATTTATGTATTAATTCCAACTTCTTTTCTCACTAACCTATGACAATGATTGCACTTCTCAGCATCAATGTGGCCTCAAATAAAGATACCATGCAATCATGTGATAGCACTTTGTTATAAGGTACTCATCCAAATGATAATAGTGATGATATTAATAGCTAATATTTGCAGACTATTTATATATCTGGATTATCTCATTTAATTTCCACATTAACCCCTTGAGAAAGATGCTATTATTATTACTCTTTTACCGATGGGGAGACAGGGGTTCAGAGAAATTCAATAGCATTCTCAAATCCATGCCATTCAAAACTCTAAACTCATAAAGTCAGACTCCAGAACCTGAACATAATACTTATATCAATTTGTTTAGTTATCATTAAAATAAACACAAAATTAAAATAAGTGTTATATAGAATAACATGATCCAATATTTGATATTCCCATAAACCCACAATTCATCATGTGCTCAGTAATCATGCCTATAGATTTTTTCAAACTGCTAAATACAGAAGTAGTTATAGCTCGCCAAAATATAAAAGAACTCAGCTTCATGTCCACAATCAATGAAATACTTTACTGATAAAAATGTATAACTTAATTGTAGTTCTAATAAATGTAATATATTCAAAAGAGTTGAATGATGTGTTTCATACTCTCCTATTATACTGTCCAAATAATGTCTTCATTAATAAGTTTATTGATTCTCAATAATTAACTTCAGTGCAAGCTGTCGAGGATAGCTGAGAATGAAGTTGACCCATGAAGCGGAAAGAAGTCCATGAATCCACAGTTTAACCGGCAGAAGACAAGTTCTTCTGAAATGGGAGTTTGAACTTTTCTTTCAGCTTATTGATTCAAGTTCTCCAAAATTCAGCATGGCCTCGCCCAATTTGGGAAATATCTAGTCTGCTTTATTCCTTCTGATTGCCAAACTAAGCAAAATAAACTCTTAAAATATGACTTCTTACTAGTGTCCTTCCTTGCTCAATTGACTGCTCCAGTCAGGAAATTGAAGAGTTCCGCTCCCCCACCCCAAATTCAGAGACATAGCATACATTTGGTCAAATCTTTTGTCATTCTTTAAAAAAAAAAAAAAAGTGTGATTAATTTATTGGCTCTTGTTTTCCAAGCAAAACGCCTGCACATTTTAGACCTGTAAGGAACAATGATCAATTTCCTCATACTACTGCAAAAGATGTTGATTTCTCTGATTTCTCAGTCATCTACTGCATTCCTAGCACATTGCATTGGCCAAAGTAGGACCCAATGAAGCATAAGACAAGGTCTCTATCCTTAAGAATAGCACAAGCTTATTAGTATATGCTGGAGTAGTGCACATCAACAAAAATAGCTAGAGTCAGAGTTTGGCTACTATTCCTTCCACTTTAAAAACAATTCGGTTTGGTAAAATTGGAGTGTTATTAGCCTCACGTAGACGAGGTTGTTAGGGCACAGGAGGTGAAATCTGAGGTCACACAACATTAATTAGTGGCTGAGCCAAATCTAGAAGTCAGGTTTCCTTGTCTACAGTTACTCCCACTAGAACAAATTGCTTCTTCAAAGCAATACAGAAACAGCATTCTAAAAGGCATTTGGGTTTATTTCTAAAGTTGATCTGGCTTCATCATGAATATTAAAAAAAACATCTGATTTGTAATTGGAGCCTGGAGTAGCACCCATTGCCTGAGTTGATGATTTTGTTACCAGCTGCTGAAACACTTCAATGGGAAGACATGAAATTCCTGCAGGAAATGACTCTAGGCAGCTCTGAATAAGTAAGGAAATTGACTGACTTCAATGTTTCCTGGTTTTTGTCTATCTTAATTAACAATTTATTTTGGTACAGGAAAATTGAACAACTTTCTAAGAGTCAACATGGAATATCTAATTTTTTTATAAAATAAAATTTGTTTATAGTAAAAATGATTCCCAGCCTCTTTTTATTTAATGAATAGAAAAATATTTTTGAATAATTTTCAGTAACCTTATTTATTAAATGTTTTCTATTTAAAAAATAACAATTACAGCATATATGTGTAGGAAATATCAGTTTCCCTCTCATAATTCCCAAAGGTGCACTTGAGAAAAATGTGTTGATTATTAACAGGGCTAATATATTTGTGGTAATGTTATTACTGAACATCTAATTGGAGTTTGGGGTTGACAGAGGTATTGCAGTCAGAATACATTTGATTCTGTATCATATTAAATATAACATGGACCTAACTGAATGTCATTTCTACTTTTGATACATATTCTATGTAATTCTTATATTGCCTTTATTCATTTATTCAATACTATTTACTGAATGTCCACTATGTGCCAGGCATTCTTCTAGGTGCTGAAACGTAAGTTAAACAAAGCTCTGGCTCCCATTTAGTTTACATTCAGTTGAGTGAGACAGATGAGTAACAAAAAGGCAGGTAACTATGTCAGGCAGTGGTAACTAGTATGAAATAAAGCACAGTGAGATGTGAGTGATTGAGTGGTGCTACTTTAGATGGGGTGGGCAGGAAATCAGAAAAGTCCTGGGTCTCTCTGTAGAATTGATGGCTTAAGGCTTCTTAATTCATCATGGACAAATATTGTTATGGCATTCTATCCTGTCCTAGGTCCTACAAATGTTCAGGATACACTTTTGAGTTCAAGGATAATGGAAAGCAATTTTAAGAAAGCTGATTTTCATATCATGCGACTTTTCTCTTTCTAGTTTTTGTTTTGTTTTGTTTTGTTTTTTACTAAATAATGTCTATCAGGAATAAAAAAAAAAAACAAGAGAGAATAAGGCAAACTGAGATTCTCATCTCATCGCAGGGCTAGTTAACTATATTGTCAAGCAAACATGTATGCGAACTTATATTACTAGTTAGGTTTAGGGATATCAACTATATTTTTACTGAGAAATTCTATTTGATTTCTTCAGCATGACAACTAACATCAGTGGGTGGTACCTCTTGTCAAACAATATAATATACCACGTACAGAGTTTCATTTGCATTATTTTGTATTTTCATAACAGCTCTACATATGAGTATGATTGGTCCCATCTTATAGGTAAGGAAATTAGGACTTAGATTTTAAATATGTTCCCTGAGGTTCTAGAACTAATAATGCCATACATAGTTGGAATGTTATATCACTTCTGCCTAATTCCACACTTCTGGAGGGAATGAAAGAGATTATCTGACCTAACTTCCTTATTTTATATACGGACAGAGATGACTCTTGTGACCTGCCCAAGGTCACAGAGCCAGTGAGGTTGTGGCAGAGTTGGAACCAGCTCCAGCTGGGAGCACTTTATAATACACATGCTGCCTCCCCATGAGCTGTGAACAACTCACTGTCTTTTCAATAAATGTCTAGGTCTGTGGATATTCAGTCAGGATAAAGAATCTTCATCCGTCCCTTATACATACTTTGAAAATCAATTCAAGGTGGATCATGGATCCAAATATGAAAGGCAAAACAACAAAATTTTTAGAGAAAAACATAAGAGAATATCTTGGGGTAGGCAAAGAAGTGCTGACAACCATGAAGGTTAAAAATGAGTAAATTGGGTGGTGAATACACAATGCAATATATATATATAATATACACACATATATATGCCTTACTGCTAAATTGTACACCTGAAACTTACTGGATTTCATTAACCAATGTCACTATAATAATAAAAAGAACTTATAAAATTATTTATATAATAAAAAGTATGAATGTATTATAAAATAAAAAATGAGTAAATTGAATTACATTAAAAATAAGAATTTTTGTTCTCAAGGGAACAAAATAATAAAGTAAAAAGGAAAATCACAGAATAGGAGAAGATATCTGCAATACATATATCTGACAAAAGGCTCAAAACCTCTGTGTGTATGTGTGTGTGTGTGTGTTCATTCCTACAAATAATAGCCCAAAAGGCAGTTAAGCCAATAGAAAAATGGACAAAAATCTTAGACAGGTACTTCACAAAAGAGGACATACTACTGATATACTACTAGCTAATTAACATATGAAAGTGTGCTCCACATCTTTAGCTATTAGGAAAATGCAAATTAAATCCACAATGCGATACTGTTACACACTTGCAAGATCTATTAAAATAAAAATAAACAAACAAACAAACAAATAAATAAATGGTTAAGTTGGACCATATGAAAACGCAATTTTTGTAGGTCTGAAATCACCAAATATCAACAGTTTCATAGAGTTTAATCTATACTAAGTATTGATGAGGATATGGAACTTCAGATAGTGTTGGTGAAGTGTCAATTGGCATAACCCTTTGCAAATTTGTTTGGCAATGTGGCAGTTATCCATTTACATGTTACGAACCACATCAAAGCTTAATGACTTAAAATAACAATTATTTATTATTTTGTACAGGTCTGTGGAATAGGTGGGCAACTGTGCTGATCTGAGTTAGGCTCAGTTAATCTCACGGGAGCTTATTCATGCACCTGTGGTCAGCTGGCAGGATAGCTGAAGGCTACTAGGATGGCTTTGTCCAGGGTGACTCTGTTCTCCTCTTTATGTCTTTCACATCCTTCTGCAGGCTAGCCTGGACCAGTGAGCACAGAGAATCAAGAGAAAAAGCAAAAACAGGCAAGTGTTTTCATGAGTTCCGCTTATATCAAGATTTTTACTGTCCCATTGGCCAAAGCAAGTCCCATGACCATGCCTAGAGTCAGTGTGAGAAGGCAGTATGATGGCATGACTACAGAGAGGCATGAAAAATTGGGCCAGCATACCCAAGCTGGTCATAGATTATATCCTATGACCCAAAAATGTTACTCTCAGGTGTATACTCAACAGAAAGTTCCACATGTGTTCATCCAGAGACATTATACACAAATATTCATAGCAGTACTATTTATAATAGCCTCAAACTGAAAAAACCTCAAATATCTATCTATGTAGAGTGGGAAAAAAACTATGCTATATTTATGCAGTGGAATACTATACAGCTGTGAGAAGAAATGGACTACAACATGAAGATAAATAGAGAAAGGAGGGGGAGAGAGAGAGACAAAGAAAGAGAGAAATGATAGATGATCGATGATAGATAGAGATAAAGATAGACAGATAGTTGATAGATAATAAACAAGCAGTAAAATAAATCTATGATGTTAGAAGTCAGGCTGGTGGCTACCCTCAAAAGTAGGTAGTGATAGGAAAGGGGCAGGAAGAAGCTTCTGTGGTACTGGTCATGTTCTATTTCTTGATCTAGGTACTGGTTACACGGTTGTGTTCATTTTGAGAATGCTCATTAAGATGTACATTGAGGTTTTGTGCAGTTTTCTCTATGTGTGTTTACATCAATGCAATTTACTTAAAACTCAGGTTTTTATTTGTTTACTTTTAAATCAGTGTTCTATTTTCCTAATGAAAAACTCAGTTAACTTTAATTCCATGCATTGTTTCCTCTGTGAAGGTGGTTGCATTTCAAAAGTAACAAGCAAATTAGTCATATCATCACTATAGCCACCACTTAGTTCTGTTCTAGTCTAGTCTAGTCTAGTCTAGTCTACATAATAAACATGAATTGAGAACCCAAGAATTGTGTCAACATAATGGAAAATATAAAAATGAATGAGGTCTCCTTAGTTACTTTCTAGAGGTTAGTGTGCACTTAAATCATCTGGAAACTGGTAAAATGCGATCATTTCTGTGCTCCAATTCCAGAGATTCTGATTTTGTAGGTCTGGGGTGGAGCCTAGCACCACAGCTAAAATTGATGCAGGATATCTTTGGCTTATATTTTGACAAAAACTAGCAGGAACTATTGATCCCGTGGCAAAGAAATCTATATTAAAAAAATAATAATAATACTAAAACAAGGTACAAACTATAATAGAGCTATAAAGAGCATGTTATTTGATGGAGAAATGATAGTTTCTTGAAAGAAGTGGGATTGAGTTAAATTTCACCTTGAAACAAGTAGGGCTTTTATAGGAAAGTTTATAGATCCACATGGCAAAAATACACCAAGAGCCTATTCTGTGACAGAGACTGTCCTCAGTACTGGGAAAACAGTAGTGAAAAACACAGACCCAAATCTGCCCCACGGAACTTATGTTCTTCTATTGAAGCCTGAGTCTTTCCCTAGGAAAAGGCAGTGTCCATAAGGGAGTACTAGGAAATAAACCAGGAAAGGCAGAAAGGAACCAATTGCAGAAGCTTTTTTGTATTTTTGCACCTGAAACTGAAATATTTTTTTCCATTCCTTAGGTTTTAAAACCTTCAGATATCCAAACTATTTCTTGCCAACCTCTCCCCTTTGTGAATATTCAGTCACACAGAGCATCTCCTTTTACCTTTGCTGTTTCCCTTGACCTCTGATTTCCTTCCAACTTCATCACATCTCCTTATTTCTGTCTAAAAACAAATCCAGAGCATACTGGGTAATCTCACAAAAATTATAAAATGACTGCCAATTACCTCTAATTCTATAATATAGAACATCTTTATAATCATCTTACAACAGTTTTGGCTCAACTCTTCCAGAACTGTCAAACTCTTCTAATTTACTATCTGCTCTCACGCCAAGAGTTTGTAGGTATGTATTAGAGTGGGTTCACTACTTTCTAATGTCTACTCATCTATCAAATATCTGTATTTTAGGTGATAACCCTTACCCTTATACTGGCTAGCTAATTCCTTAGACCATTCTTAGTTTGTTATGTGGCTGTTTGGGGAAGGAGTTTTGTCTATGAGATTGATAACAGTTAATTAGATATTATCTGAAAAAGCCAAGAGTTGGTAATAACAATAACTTCTTCCAACACATTGGCATAGATATTTCATTAACACCGGTAACAATGCACTTGATACTTTTCCAAAGCTTGATAGAAAAGAAAATAGTTCTTTATATTCAGCCTTCCACTCGGGGTTTTTTTTTTTTAATTAAAATTAAAATTAAAAATTATTGGTTAATTAAATCAAATAGGTTTCAAGTATACAATTCAATAATACATCATAAGTATATTACATTGTGTTCACCACCCAAAGTCAAATCTCCTTCCGTCACCGTATATTTGACCCTTTTACCCTTGTTTTCCTCTCCTCTCCCCACTTTCCCTCTGGTAACCACCAAACTATTGTCTGTGTCTACATGAGGTTTTGTTTGTTTATCTTGTTTGTTTATTGCTTTCAGTTTTATATTCCACATATGAGTGAAATCATATTATTCTCAGCTTTTTCTGTCTGACTTATTTCACTTAGCATGATAATCTCAAGATCCATCCATGTTGTCGCAAATGGCAGTATTTCATCTTTTCTTATGGCCAAGTAATATTCCATTGTACGTAGGTACCACATCTTCTTTATCCAGTCCTCTATGGAAGCGCATTTCGATTGTTTCCATGTCTTGGCCGCCGTGAATAATGCTGCTGTGAACATCAGGGTGCATATATTTTTGCAGATAAATGTTTTCAAGTTTTTTGAGTAAATATTCAGAAAAGGAATTGCTGAGTCAAATGGTAATTCTATTCTTAATTTTTTGAGGAAACTCCATACTGTTTTCCATACTGGCTGCACCAATTTACATTCTTGCCAGCAGTGTATGAGGGTTCCTTTTACCCCTCAACCTCTCTAACACTTATTTGTCTTGTTGATAAGAGTCATTCTTACAGGTGTGAGGTGGTATCTCATTGTGGTTTTGATTTGCATTTCCCTAAAAGCTAGTGAACTTGAGCATCTTTTTATATGTCTATTGGCCATTTGTATGTCTTCTTGGGGAAAGTGTCTGTTCAGGTCCTTTGCCCATTTTTTAATTGGATTGTTTTGCTGTTGTTGAGTTACATGAGTTCTTTATATATTTCAGATATTAGACCTTTATCAAAGGCCTCGTTTGCAAATATCTTCTCCCATTCAGTTGGTTGCCTCTTTGTTTTCTTAATGGTTTCTTTTGCTGTGCAGAAGCTTTTTAGTTTGGTATAGTCCCATTCATTTATTTCGACTTTTATTTCCCTTGTCTTTGAGGTCAAATTCAAAGGATGTGAAGAATCTATACATCGAAAACTACAAGACATTATTAAAAGAAATTGAAGACACAAAGAAATGGAAAGATATTTCATGTTCTTGGATAGGAAGAATCAACACAGTTAAAATAGTCATGTTACCCAAAGCAACATGTGGGGATTTAATGCAATCCCCATCAAAACTCTAATGGCATTTTTAAAAAAAGAAAATAAAACAAACAAAAAAAATCATTACATTTGTATGGAATCACAGAAGTCTCCAAACAGTCAAAGTAATCCTGCTAAAAAAAAAGAACAAGGCTAGAGGTATCACACTGCCTGACTTCAAATTATACTACAAAGTGACAATAATCAAAACACTATAATATTGGCAGAAAAACAGACATACAGACCAATGGGAAAAAATTGTAAGCCCAGAAATAAACCACATATATATGGGCAAATAATTTCTGAGAAAGGATCCAAACACATACAATGGAGAAAAGAAAATCTCTTCAATGAATGGTGCTGGGAAAATTGGAAAGACACTTGCAAAAGAATCAAACTAAACTGCTATCCTTCACTGTACACCAAAATTAACTCAAAATGGATCAAAGACCAAAGTATAAGACCTGGAACAATAAATTATATATAAAAAAACATAGATACTAAACTCATTGACCTTGGTTTTAGAGAGGATTTTATACTTTAAAACTTTAAGCCAACACTAAGTGTGCACAAATTTTTTTTCTTTAAGAGATCTTTACATTGTTAAATTTTGAGAGACACTGATGTTTGGTAGAGTGAGGCTGTAAATAGTGTTGAAGGCAATGCCAGATTACATGATTCTAATATATTAAAAGGGCCCGCTGTGCACAGGGTATTTGCTGGGAACAAATAGTAATAAAATGCAAACTATATCTAATTAAAGAAAATAGAGGGATGGGATGTGTGTGTGTGCATGTGTGCGTGTGTGTGTGTGTGTGTGTGTGTGTGTGTGTGTAAAAGAGAGAGAGAGAAGAGAAAGGGAGAGATTACTAACAATATATAGAGGCACTAAGTATCAAATAAGCAGTATAGAAAGTATCATAAGAATCCAACAGAGGACTCGGTTTCGGATGGTTGAGATGGTCAAGTATGGCTTTGTAGGAATATGAAATTTGAGCTAGGCCTGAAGTAATGATGCTAGAAGGCATTCCAGTTTTAAGAAATGGATATCTGGAAAAAAGAAATAGTGTAAGCAAAAGAGGCAGTTGTGTTAGTTATAT